>NC_142841.1:36363636-36666666 GCF_061612785.1 Hesperophylax consimilis
TAATCAGCATCTAGTACATACTTATGAGGAGATTTTTATAAAAAGTTTGATCTTGAATCTGTCTTGGCTGATGATCCAAGACTTGATGTCTGTTTTATATTTCGAAAAAAAATAAATACAACCACGCAGCGTGCCTGCTTCCTTGCGACTGGAAGCGGGAGGGGAGGGGCCGGGGTGTGGCGGGTATCCATGATTGCCACCGAAAGTTGATAGAATGAATTGTCATCGACAACAAGTCTATTGTTCGAGTTTCAGCTCGATCGGATGTCGGAAAGTGTGTTAATTTTCACTTCCAAGATTTGCATTTATTCATGAAAAAAAAATATTTCAAAGAGATGTTCTAGAATTGCTTCAGCCTTGACATCATTGACCCATCTATTTTCATTTATAAAATATTGCCTTTGGTGCAATGTGCAACATAAAAACTTTATTGATGCTTGGCTTCCTTTGTAGAACTTACATTGATTTCAAGTCCTTAAATTGTATGAAACGCTCTATATTTCATTACTTAGACGTCAAGTAGTTTAGTGGAGTATAATAGACCCTGAAAGAACTAGCACTGACGAAATTTTTAACAATATTAACATCACGTCAACTAAACAATCTTAACGTGATGTCAACTAAACAATCCATTATTTATATTCATAAATACAAAATACAAAAAATAAAAACTAACATGCATATCAGAAACACTAGATCCCAAGGTCAAAAACATATCCAAACACAACACAAGCTTTCTACACTGTGGTACTAAACTCTACAACAAATCCCACTCTCATTTAAAACTTACAACCATATTGTTATATTTAAAACTTACATTTTACTTTAAAACCATATTGAAAAAATTATAACTTACAATCATATTGTAACGTTTAAAAGCTCAAATAAAAAGCTGGAAACTATGTAAAATACAATAGCGACTCACATTAAAAGCCTCATCATTCTACATAAATATTAACACTTCATCTGTTACCATGCAAACACGATTTTAACTGAAATAAATATTGGTATCAACATCAATCACACGTCTAAATTATACCATTAAACCATACAGGTACTCAAGTACTCAATTTAGGGCAGAGCATTCCAGACGGGAGAAAATTGAACGCTAAGAGTGATTAATCATTTATCAGGAATACCCACCAAGCTACTTATGAGAGTTAACAAAATTTTATATATTGTTCACTGGAGTAGATAAATTTTTGTGTCAAGAGGGCAAAGTTCAAATTTTCTTTGAAAATACGAATACTTATCGTTACATGAATTATCATTGAACTGAATATACCTAGTGGAGCTATCGAAAATTATACACAAGTTTTTAAAGCATACAATAATATAAAAGCAATAAACTAAATACTTTGAACTATATTTTTAAAACATGTGACAGTAACATAAAATAAAATAGTATATAATTGAAAATGAAATAACGTTAAAGCGATAAACTAAATATAAAACAATATTAGTAACATGTAACAGTAACATAAAATAAAATAGAAACTAAAACAAAACTATGTACAAGATAAATCACTAAAACAACATGACCAACGCTACTATAATTTGTAGGATTCAACGAAGTGCTGGTATAGATTGTGCTTAATTTAGTGGTAATTCAGAGTCAGTAAATATATCAATAGTACCCCCAAAAATGTTGCCCAGATCATGCATCATATTGATCAGTGAGTGTGTCTGATAGTTGGATGTGTATGTATTGTAAAAGAATGTTACATTTTGTCTTGTGTTCCTAGTCGGCACATGGAATTTAATAGTGGCGACGATGGCAGAGCTGTCGTTTCGAATTTCCTTTTCTCCATTGTACAACATTTTGCACGAAAAAAAATCCACGCTTTCCAAATTTCAATTTTTTATGTGTTTCCCGCACAAGTCTCAAGCATCCTTATTCAAGAATATTATGACGTTGAATTAAGTGAGTAGGGGAAGAAGTTTTGAAAAGAGGATAGTTGGAAAGCACCTGGCTAATTCACTTTTTGCAGATGACCTAAAAAAGGTTAGAATTTTTCAAAAGTTTAATCATTGTAATATTCTTCAAGATAATATCAACCAATAAATAAAATCCAGTGATCCCACAAAAACATTGACAAAAATGCGCTTTAGACATTAAAACAAATTCTAGATTCGGCACCATTTTTCAATCGAATGTTTTATTTGTTATTTCGTTATTTAATATAGTTAGTTGATAAATAACACTTTCTTGAAAATAACTGACTTTACTTGTCAAGATTAACCCTGAAAAACTTATACATAATAAATGCACATTTTAATTGAGAGTTTAATTTATTTTCTTGTCAACATCACACATGGGTACGTAGAGGAAGCTTGGCACACACTCCTTGCCTCATTCACATTCATACATTGTCTCATACATACTCATCTATTATTCTAACTCTTCACATGTCCCGACTCAAGTATCTGATTCACTTGATCGTGCCATGTCTTCCTCCGGCGTCTCCGACTTATTCTACCATTCACATTTGCGTCATATATTCTCCTTGCACTTCTTTCTTCGTTCATTTGCTCCTATATGCCCAAACCTTCTGAGAGTTAATTATATTTTAAATTCTATTTTATTGTTATGTACGTTATTGCTTGTATAAATTCTTGACAAAATCAGTTCAATTTTTGTAGGTGACACTTATAATTTCATAACACATTCGAGTTCATTGTCCAAGAGTTACAATCACAGAGTCCGCAACAATATACAGGGGTTTCCAATAAGAGGTGTTATTTTGAATGGCCCGCTATTTCGGTAGATGTTACTTTTGAAGCTGTCATTTTTTTACATTTGACAAGTAGAAATTACGCCATTAATAAAAATGGAACGATACACGCTTCAACAAGGCATTGAAATTATTAAAACTCACTTGAATGAATCAAATGCAAATCATCTTGAGTGATGAGGCCCATTTCCACCTCGGTGGCTTCGTCAACTGAGTCATTGGACCTTATTGAAAATGAGGCTGGAGCAACAGTTACTGTGAATGGATTGCGCTATCGAGAAATGATTAATGATTTTTTATGGCCGGAATTGGATGGTATTGATTTAGACAACGTTTACTTTCAACAAGACGGCGCTACGTGCCACACTAGCAACGAAATCATTGATCTTTTACGATTGAATATCAAAATAACACCTCTTATTGGAAAACCCGTAGTTTTATTGAAATCGTGCAAATGACATATAGAATTCTTGTTTTTGGAAGACAAGTTTTGGTAACTGACTTGAGATGCTTCTCGTTCTGCAGTAGACACCGCCTGGCCTCCGGACTAAGTGCCATGGCCTGCAGGCCGGTTCCGATCTGCAGTGGTACTAAACCCATCATCACCTCGTAGTTCAGCGACATGATCATCCCGTCGCTGAATCTTCCGGCATACGAATCGCTTCTGTGCAGCAGAATCTGCAAAACATTCCCAATTCTGAAAAACTCCGCCCACTCTTACCCCTCCCCACTTCTTCCACTGTTCAATTGTAATGTATATTTAATTTTTTACTTTAGTATACACTTGCTCCTGATGAGGTGAACATTGTTCATGAAACATGTAGAGGTTTGTTTACATCACTTTAATATGAAATATGTATATTAAAGTGATGTAAACAAAGTTATTTGTGATTGAAATAAAGTTTAATAAGATTACATTATATTATCTATTTCCGTTGTTATTTAGTGTTTTATTCTAATAAAACATTCTTATAGATTGTTGAGTCTGCGGGTTTTCTTATTAAATAAAACTCCGGCTTCAACAAAACACTTGGACATTTAATGTGATAGATTTACAACGAACTCTAACATCTTAATTAGTAGACGGTTGGAATAATACGGACTTCGACACAATACTCAACATATAAGACCATCTATGGGTAACCTAATAGACTACTCTAGTGACATCTCTATTTGTGAGGCAGGTATAGGTACCGCCGCCCGGGAAACATTTATTGGATAACCAACACCTGTGCCGTAGGTCACCCCGCTACGTTTGATGGGTTAGCAAGGGTGCCCGGATTTCTGGGGTGAGGTATGTACAAGATGCGCCTACCCACCAGCTGCGTGGTATGCCTAATCGGGAGAGGCTGGATTAGGGAAACCCTTTGATATCTCCAACTGGTCTGTCTTGACCCAGCGCCATAGCAGGAGGGATAGATCATTTGTCCATCACTCCTAGACACACTGATTCCTTTATTCCTACCCACCCTCATACCTTGTACCTTCCTATAAAATCCTCTCCTTCCTTTCCATAAAAAGTCACGACACATAGCATGCCCAAATATGACGTAGGCCCTAAGGGAAATTATTTTAATTAATGCAAAAAATCTATAGGTGACCTCATACACTAATATCAAGGATACCTTTGAGATTTATTCATTTTTTCTGTGCAGATGATCAAAAGGGGGCTCTATAAAGAACCAGCCTTTTTTACATTAACTCACGAGGACCTGAGAAAAATGTATTGTTTCAGAGCCTGTCATCTCACATACCACAGGTACACTATGCTCGGTCATAATCTCAAACGAGTTTCAAACATAAAGGATCTTGGGATTATGTATGACATTAAGTTGACATTTCGTCCTCATATCGAAGGGGTGTGCCAGTCGGCCTTAAAAATGTTAGGGTTTGTTCTCCGAACCGTCAGAGTTTTTCGGGATACCCGTGCTCTGAAGATTTCATACTTCTCCCTGGTCCGCAGTAGGCTGCAGAGTGGTTCGTTTATCTGGAATCCTCATGAGGTGGGGTGCTCCCTCATGTTGGAGAGGGTTCAAAAAAAGTTTCTAAGATTTCTCTACATGAGGGAGTACGGCCACTATCCATGGCTCTACCCGACGAACTTTCTTCTGGGCATGCTGGGACTTCACTCCCTGCAGCTCAGAAGGGAGGGGTATGCCGCTACCCACTTATTCAGACTGCTGCGAGGCTATATTGAGAACTCAGCCATTTTGGAGCGCGTGAGTCTCTATGTTCCAGATGACTATCTTAGACAACCGCATCATAGATTATTCTATCTTCCTGCCTGCAGAACTAACCTGCCAATGGTTCTCCCGGTAGGGAGGAGTATATTGCTCCTGAACCAAATCAGTGGCGTCAGTGAGGAGAGATTCAGAAGGAAAATTCTTCTGATTCTTGAAAGAGTCTCTCTCTCTCGAATCTTTCACCACTGCCTGAAATTTTTTTGGATATTCCACATTTCTTGAAATTTCTTTTTTTTATGTATAAATACTTTTTTTTTTTTTTTTTTTTTTATTATTTATTGAGTTAGTTTATACATTTGAATATAAACTAATATAAACAAGATCATATTTCATTTTGTAATTTTACATATTTTTACAATAAATATAACATTTCTTTTTAAATACATTCATTCTTCCTTCATTCTTCAGACTTTCAGGCATTTCATCATACATTTTTAGTCCTTTGTACATTAGGCAGTTCTGTGATTTTGTTTTTTTCATATGTGGCAATCTAATCCTATTTACATTTCTGGTTTCGTAATTATGAACATCTCTATTAAAAACAATTTCATCCTTAAAATATTTTGGCATTTGGTTGTTCATGATTTTATGTACAAAAATTAACACATTAAATAATAGTCTCTTTTTTATAGAAATCCAATTTAGCTGTTCTCTCATTTGATCTATGTTTGCGTATTTTCCTTTTCCTAGTATACATCTCATAGCTCTATTCTGTATAACATCTAGCTTGTTCAAGTTTCCTTCATTGGCCAAATACAACACAGTAGAGCAATAATCTAAATGTGGAGCAACTATAGTTTTATAAATCAGCTCTGTAGTGTTTCCATTTAGTTTATTTCTTAATCTTCTAAGAAAATTGACTTTTTTAGATACCTTCTTTAGCACATATTCAAAATTTGCTGCGAAAGTTAGTTTTGAATCTAGTATCACACCCAGGTACTTAATTTCATTTACTTTTTCAATTTTTTTGCCATTAATTGTCAATTTTAACTCTGTGTTATGCGTTTTGTTGCCTATTTCCATATATTTTGTTTTGTTGATATTCAGTTTTAATTTGTTTAATTTCAGCCATTTCGCTATATTTTGCAGGTCTTCATTTAATTTATTGATTGCATCTATGTATTCTTCACATGAAATATAGATTAATGTATCGTCTGCAAATAATCTAATTTTGCAATGTTTTATGGTTTTAATTATATCATTAATGTAAATAATGAATAGAATTGGACCTAATACCGACCCTTGTGGAACACCGAGGTTGTTTTCTATCGGTTCTGATTCTGAGTTTTCCACTTTTGTTACCTGTTTTCTTTCATGGAGATATTCTTTGAAAAGATTTAGAGCTACTTCAGAAAGACCTATATCTTCTAATTTTTCCAAAAGTTTTTTCCTTTCTATCGTTTCAAATGCTCTTTTAAAATCTAAAAATGTTGCAATGGTGATTTTTTTATTATCTGTTTCTTTCTTCCATGTATTAATCACAATGTTTATTGCAGCTTCACAAGAGTTATTATTACGGAATCCTGATTGTTCGTCACATAATATATGATGTTTTTCCAAATACTCAACGAGTTGTTTCTTTATTACAATTTCTAGTACCTGTTCGTATTTTGGTAACATATTTATAGGTCTAAATTCTTCGCATTTTCTGGTATTAACAACTTTCGGAATCGGGATCACAATAGATGTTTTCCATGTGTTTGGAAATTTTCCACTTCTTAACGATTCATTTATTATGTTCAGTAGATGAGGTCCTATCACTGGCATTGCATCCCTTAAAACTGTAAAGCTTATTCCATCTGGACTCTCTTTTGATTTGGTGCTGTTTAGAATCTGTAAAAGATATGTTTCATCAATCTCTTTAAACACAAGTTTTTCTCGGTTTAGGGGAACATTTCTCACGCGGTTGTCTTCCTTCAGTATTGGTATACTCTGATGTAATTCCGTTATGCTGTTTACAAAATATTTGTTGAAGCAGTTCTGTATGCTACCCTGTATCTGATGTGGAAATTCAATGTCATGTTTCATCCCTTTATCTTCAGTTTGCATTAATCCTTTTATGGTTTTCCACATTTTTTTAGTGTCTCCTTTTTCACAGATAATTTTATTTTTGAAGTAATCGTTCTTACAAACTTTCAGTTGTTTTGAGTATTTATTTCTTGCATTTTTGAATGCTTTCCAGTCTTGTGAGTTTCTTGAGATTTTTGCAATTTTGTACAGTCTATCTCTTTCATATTGTATTGATTGTAGTTCTATGTTATACCATTTATTTGTTCCTCTTATTTTAGTAGTTTGGATTGGTATTAACTGGTCGATTACTTCTTGAAGGTTATTTATTAATGATTTAGCCTTTTCATTAAATTCCATTTGATGAAGTTCATTCATATCACCCAGAAGTTCAATTAACCTTTCACTGTTATATTTTTTATAATTTCTGTATTTTATTACTTTGCTGGTTTTCGTATTAGTTCTTTTTGTGTTATCTGTAATGTGGATAAGGTTATGGTCGGTTATTTTTGGCTCATCTAGAACTTTTACATTCAAATCTAATCTGTTGGATATGACAAGGTCAATTAACGTCCTGGATTTATCCGTTATTCGTGTCTCACTTTTAACAAGTTGTTTCATTCCCGATGCTTGGATAATTTTTTTAAGTCTTTTAGTATATGTATCATTCAAATTTTTAAAATTTATATTAAAGTCACCAGTTAGGATATTATCTTCTTCCTCTTCTAGGTTTTGGGTGCACCAGTTCTCTATAAATGATAAAAAGTCTTTTGTACTTGCATTTGGAGAATGGTAAATTACTCCGTATACTCCTTTCTTATATCCAGAAGTTATCCTGATCGCTAGTATCCAGCAGTTCTTTTCGTATTTTGTGTTGGAAATAACTTCAAATATTATGTCTTTTTTGATAATTATTATTGCTCCCCCTGTGTGTCTACTGTAGGAATCACAGCGTATTGTTGAATATCCTTGAAAAGTAACTTCGCTGTCTTCAATATCGCATGTTATGTGAGTCTCGCTTAACATTACAAGTGCAGGATCATAACAAAACAATCTTTTATCAAAAATTTATATGACCTTATCTCTTATATGCATTAAACCCTAATTTGTAATTGTGTAAGAAATTAATATAAATATTATTATTATCTTTGGGGATACTGTATGTCGGGTCTTTTTAAGTAAAGGAAAGGGGTATGAGGGGTGGGTAGGAATAAGGATGTCAAGGAGTGATGTATGAATCCAATTATCCCACTGCTGTGCAAGGTCTGGCTGGAGAGGTCAAAGGGTCTAGATTGATCTGGCCCGCCTCGCAACTAGTGATCAAACACATCAGCCACCAAAACTAAGACAAACTTCAACACATAAATCCGGGCACCCCTGCTAAGTCACCAAACGTAGCGAAAGACCTGTGAGGTGTTGATTATCCA
The DNA here is from genome assembly GCF_061612785.1 of Hesperophylax consimilis. Classification (NCBI taxonomy): domain Eukaryota; kingdom Metazoa; phylum Arthropoda; class Insecta; order Trichoptera; family Limnephilidae; genus Hesperophylax; species Hesperophylax consimilis. The sequence continues at coordinate 36,372,049 of NC_142841.1, forward strand.
ATGAATAGTTCCTGGAGCAGCATGAAGCTTATAAACCTCATGGTAATTTTTAATAATTAAAAAGTCAATAACAAAAATACTTAACAAAAATTGAAAATACACAGAAAATAAAAACGTGAAATAATGAACGTAGATAATGTTAGGAATTAAAAGCATGAGATTCATTTAAATAGCTCGATTAGTCCCTGATAATCTCTTTTTGTGTAGTTCATTTTCAAACAGTTAAATGGATATTTCGGAGTGCCAAAAGCTCACTGTTTTATTCAAGAGTTTTTTCTACTTTATGCAATCAGACATCAGTAACATGGTAAAGATATAATATAATTTTATGTTTGCTTCTGATACGTGAACAAGTGAAATTGATTATGTACAAAGAATCACGAACCTTGAACGAATCCAATTTGTGGAAAACTTGCTTCTCGTATTCTTCGTAGTACGTGTCCAGTATGAAGGACAGTCCCATGGTGGGACCGACAAATTCATTCGAAAGCCACTGGGAACTGGAATTTTTATGTGATAGAAAGAAATGAGAAGTACCTAATTACATGGCTCGACATTTAAATATTGGGTTAACTAATTATTGCTTATAATAATTTATTATCCTTTGTGCTATACATTGAACCTTGTCTTATAAACATTAGTTTATCATTAAAAAACTAATAATATTTGATATATCAAAATATTTCACCAACAAACGTAGATATAATATGTCTCGACGCCATCTAGTGAGAAATTTTGGCACTAACAAAGCCTTTCCTACGAAAATGGAGTTGGTTGTTTACAGGTGAAAAAAAAATAATAAACAGTATTTTTTGATTGAAGTGCTAGTACATATTGAATTATTTAGCGTGTTGGAAATAGGCCGACGTAGATCAGTGGTCCAGAGCACCTGACCGGACATTAGAAGGTGCGGGTTCAATTCCCGTCGGCGGCATTTATTTTTGATCGGAAGATATTTTCAATTTGTATTGATATTTCAGGCGACTAATTATTGCTTATAATAATGAGTTAAGTTAGATTAGTGGTTGACATTATTTGCTAATCAATTTTGATCTATTTGCTGACCACAAGTGGTGGCTCAACTGACAATATTTGTGAGCAAAAAAAGTTTTGAGCTGGCCGAAACCTAAATATTGCGCTAACCATTCAATTTTGCTGAATGAAATCAAGAGTTTGAATAACATGTGCTTCTTCGCTAGACAGATAAAAAAAAGATGTTGGTTAATAACTTTTGGGGAGTAAACAAACATTTATTTGTACCTCTCCAACATTAGGCAGTATTCTACATCGTAAAGATTCGAACTATATTTTTTAAAGTTACATCTCCTTGCGTAATTTGTTAATTTTATCGGACAATAGCAAGCCTGAAAGGCATCGCGTCCAAATATATAGAGATGAACTTAACGAACCAACTTTGTGTAAACTTGCTATACAAGCTTCTAAAAACGTACGCGAAACCAGCGAAGAACTTTCATTTTGGGGCAAAGGTGTTGTCTTAATTTATTGCGTGTCGTAGTTGTTTTGGTAGAAAGCAATGTATAGGTATAAATTATTTAATATTCATATAGCAAGGCGATGCCATACGTAGTAATTCAAAATCATGTGTTTTTGGTTTGAAAATTTGGTCGCTTAGAAATGTTTCAGATGCTTTAATTAAATACTGCGAGTAGAATACATCCTGGCCTTTGAAACAATCGAGTATTTTTTAGATAAGTCTTTTTTTAAGCCCAGAAAAAAATAATGTAAAGGCCTATGGAAACTGCTTTAAAGTTCAAAATCTCCTACTTACGAACCCAGTTTCGGTTATGATTTTATTGTATAATGTGGAAAATTAAATATTTATGCCTGAACATCCACAAAATAAAATAAAATGCACTTTTTGGCCATTTTTTTTCTTGCATAAATAAAAAAAGGCAGATGGTGTTAAGCGGGAATTTAAACCTTATCGCCATCTACGTAAGGGTTGTTATTGATAGCAGCTCAATTTAAAATATTACACGACGTAGTGCATCGCCTTAAGTCCGGAAGAACTCCTAAAATAAAAATAATACCTAAAATATTGCCAACTACCTAAAATTCGTGTTTGAAAGATGATCTCCACAAAACTAGTCTATTGAGCGTTGGGACGAAATTGCTGGAAGATAAATTTGCTCCGGGCAGACCAACCAAAGGTAAAAAGCAATGCTTCCTTGAACCAATATTTTTGGTTTCGGTGCTAATTTGAAGGTTCATAAGCCCTGTCTAAATAATAATACTTGGTCAATGTCTGAGTTATAATAAATCACTGTACGTACTCCATATTATCAAGGTTGTAGTTAAAGGAACAGCAATAGCCGATATGTGTCTTTGAGCGCGTGAAGAGCCGATCGCATGGTTCGTCCTTTCCTTTCCAGCGGCATCGCACGAGCAGGTCATTGCAATTGGGGCTCAGCAAGCCCATGACCGTGTCCGGTCCCATCGCGTTGTGTCTCAGCACGAGGTCCAGCACGGCCAGCGAGGAGGGCAGCACGGTCAACGAGTAGATGAAGCCTAGCAGCTGGGGCACGGCAGCGCGTACTTCTTCCTCACTCACGTTGCCTGGCATGGAACTAAGGTACACATAACACATTACCACTCGTTTTATCTCATTTTCTATTTTGATTGGTTATATTTGATGAAAAACTAGAATGTTTACATATATCACATTACAAGCAATAGTATGAAAACATTAGAATTTTTGCTGAGAACCATTTATAACTTAATTCATTTCCTCTCAAGAAAAAAAAAATTGTCTAGTTCGTAATAAATTAGAGAATAATTCCATCTTTGGTCCCCTCAATATAAAATTCACATTTAAAACGTCGACAGAATCATGAAGTTTTTACGATTTATAATTTTAAGTACTACACTTTTTTGCACATGCACTTGAGGATCGACTACGTATACGCGACATACATTATGTTTCTTTTTAAAATTGTAAATTTAGAGCTCGACTGTTGCGACCTCCTGAATCTAGTTAATATAAGAGTACCAACTACAAGAACCTAAACACATTTATAATTTCACAAATTTCTCGCAATACTAGAACAAGACATGCACACCAACTACTAATACCAAAAACCAACACATCCTTTGGACAAAAACACTACAGATTCCAGGCTATAAAACTATACTATTCACTTCCAACACAATATAAAACATCTAATCTTACAGAATACAAAAAACACATATGGAACTGGCTACAATCTATATACAAAACTATGTAAAAATCGATATTATATTTTAATTTTTATTGTATCTCTGAGTAATTAATCTCCACTGTATTGTTTACTATTATATAACTTTAAAATTGAAAAAAAGTCCTCCACAACACAGGTGAACTCCTAGCGTGGAAGACAATATACTATACTTTTATAATACTAATTTATTTAAAAATAAAACTCGACACACTAGCCATAAGGACCTATTTCATTGTCACTATTCACAGACAAATTATGTAGCAAACTCGCCAATTCCTCGCCTACATAGTTTAGCAAATGAATTTACAACTAATATAGCCATTCGGGTAAACGTAACGTGTGTTATATTCCACGCTTCCATAGATGTCGTTAATTTAATTATGAAAGTTATAATAGTATGAACATACAGTGCCTGCATCAGATTCTCGATCCCGTACTTAGTGAACCTCCTGGGAGCGCAGACAGACACGGCGGTGAAGTGCATGTTCGCCACGGGGTCGGATTGCGTGCGGTACGAGGTCCGGGTAGGATTGCCGAGGTACCGCGACAGCAGCAACATCACCAGCATTCCCGCCACCCCGACGCAAGCCAGCGGCAGAAGGGTCCATACCCACCTACAGTCAGAAACACACACATTCATATTACATATATGTAGGTACTAGGGCATGCCCGTGAAAAATCACGGAACATAAAATTTATAAAAAAATGTAAAAAAAAATCTAACTATCCACTAACTAAAATCAGCGTCATAATTTATTTTATACTCGTATGTAATACTTTGGGAAACGGCTATAGGTACCGCCGCCTCAAAGAACGATTTATTTAATAACCAACACCTCAGCTTGTAGCAGTCTTGCTTTTGAGTTCCTACCGTAGCGGCTGACAGCATTCTCAAGTTGCCATCTTGATTTGCAAGCTACTAGTCTGAAAGCGCTGTGGATCGTTTGAATTCGTTCCGTCAGTTGTGGCGAGATACTCGGGAGACACGGGACGTTTGTGAAGGCTTGCCGACCTTGGCGGACTTAGGATTATACGTAAGATGCCTTCCAAATTGAGATTGACTTTTTATTCTTTAGTATCTTAGGGATTACTCTCATATTTATATAAATTTGTTCAGAATTATGCGATTCTGAGCTGGCGCCCAGTAAATTCATTATAGCATCATTTTATCCATTCGTAAATTCAACTGTCATGACTTGCATTTTTGTCAACTATCGAGGTAATATCTAACTCGACACACCTTGAGAGTTAAAGCTATTTTAATGAGTCTCTTGCTTAATATTAACTTCGTAGAGCAATATGTGTAGTACCAGAATTATATAATAAATGTTAAAATTGTTAATAGAGTTTTTATTACTGGTGCACACAATTATTCTACCCACATGTAACATCGAGTTCACTTTTAGGGAAGTAATAATATTGGTAAATATATTGCTACAAGCTATAGGTTACCTTGTAGTGATTCACTACATTTGGTGACTAGCAGGGGTGCCCGGGATCATCGGGTGAGGTGTTTTCAGGTTTTGGCGGCAGACGCGAATCTGTGTAGGTCTGAGTCTGTGTGGCTAGAGAGTGTGTTAAGAGAGATTCTTTGACCTATACAGCTGGTCTCTGTCGACCCATCGTCGTGTACCGCTATGGGAGGGATTTTATTTTTATTCATACGTCACTTCTGGACACACTTATACCTAGATTTCTACCCACCCCTTATACATTTTGTTTTATTCCCAGAACTTTTTCTCCTTCCTTTACATAAATAGATCCTCCTCACCGCATCCACGATCATCCCCAAAGATGGCATAGGACCTGAGGAAAAAATATTTTACTCAAGACCTCCTGTGTAAAGCTTATGTAAAAAAACATTTTTTTATTAGCTTGCAGATTACAAAAAGGAAAGAAAAGTTAAAAGGTTTTGTTATTATCTATTATTATTAGGTAGAACGAGGCTATTCGGATCAGGTGAGTTATTCGGATCAAGCTAAGCAATATGGATATATCTCGGCTATTGTAACCAAATGACAATGAAAGAATTTAGACATAGCTTCCCCATCTACCGGATGCCATAATAGTAAAATTAAAGATATTACAGATTGCGTGGGTTGACTGCTAAAAATCGATATGTGTGAAGATCGTACAAGTTATGTCTCAAATAAATGCCTGATGTAATATTGTTCTCTGCGTTCTTAGTGTTTTTTCTGAAAAGGTAAGCTATTTAGTCATGTTCATATGTTATGTATTTATCAATCAAATGCACAGTAAACAGAATTATAGCGCAATAAATTGCATTTGTATGTTTTTGTACTTTACTTTGAGTAAATATCATATTAATAAATGTGAGGTTAAACGGACCGACGGTGGGGGGGCTATTTGGATCATATTTTAATGCTTTTAAAATTCGATGCGTTAATTGTTTTATATTTTTATTTGAAACAGATGGTGCGCAATTATGTGAAAAAGACAACTAATAAATTATGGTCGAAAATTGCAATGGATGAAGCCGTTAGGAAAGTAAAATCCGGTGAAATGGGATTACGCAGTGCTGCTGTGAGCTACGGAATCCCATACATGACATTACAAAGACATACGACTTCAATCACCGGGATCATCTCTAATCCAGGAGCAATACCTGCAATAAATATTGAATCTGAAAAACAGTTTGCGGAAAGGTTGGTTTATTTATCTAAACGTGGATTCGGCATTACTCCAAAAATGGTCGCTTTTGATTATTGTAATCGTCTTGGTAATCAAGCTCAACGAAGATTTAATTCAGAAGTTGGAATGGCAGGTCAAGATTGGTTTCATCGTTTTCTTACGCGTCATCCATACCTCTCTATAAGAAAACCAGAAGGACTATCTCGAGCAAAGATTAACGGAATGGATCCAGACAAAATTTCAATTTTTTATGACACACTGGAAAAGGTAATAAGAGAATGTCAATTACAAGGAAGGCCAGAATGCATTTATAATATGGACGAAACCGGCATGCCCCTAAATAATCGTCCCGTATCAATGACAAGTGTCGAGCGAGGTCAAAATGTAACTGTTTTGACTTATATGAATGCAGTTGGATCATTCATACCTCCATTTGTCCTGTATAAGGGTAAACGTAAGAAGGGTGAATTTATGATTGGAATGCCACCAAAAACCGCCCAAAATTACAGTTCAAAGGAAAAGGTACCCCGGGACTTAAAGTTAAAAAATCTTCCATAACGGCTTCTTCATCGGCTGGGGCTTCAAGAAAGTGGTTTTGCATTTATTGCAATGAAGCTTTTGTACATCCTCCAAAGGAAGATTGGATTCAATGTTCTACTTGCGAAGAATCGTGCCGCAAAAAATGTTACGACAAGAAAGTGTTACACCGACAATAAAGTTTTTATTTGTGCGGTGTGTAAACAAATAAGAGTGTAATAAGTGTCATGATAGTTTCATATAAGTTATGGGTTCTAAAACCTATTTTTGGTTTTTGTGTTTTTTTCATACTTAACTATTTTTTCGGGTTTGATCCGAGTAGCCCCACCACTGATCCGAATCACCACATACATATGTGGTGATTCGAATCGGTGGAGAGGTCTAAAGTAATATTAATACGTTTTTTTAAAGTTACTTTATGTTATGATCATTAAAATTGAAACATATAAAAATGACAAATGCTTAATATTAAATTTAAAAAAATTTCGAAAATGCATTACTTTTAATTTTTTTCAAGAAAACATAAAAAATGATCCAAATAGCCTCGGTCTACCCTACCATCTTTTGTTTTACTATTTTATTATCGTGCAGATATCTGAAACGAAAGAAAAGAAAAAAAGGATACATTACTGGGGTACTTTTCTAAGACCACATTATACATGATGTTATAAAAACGGGTGTCTCAGAATGTTTTTCGTTCCGATCGAATTGCCAGATGGTCCGGAATTTTCGCTGAAATGCAAAATCAGATTGGCTACAACCGCAACACATTTTTCCAGCAAGATGAACACTTCTCACGTAACAGCTGCTCCTCGCGATTTATTCCCTGGAGGAGGCATCACCTGGCCACCGAGGAGTCCAGATTTAATGCCTGCTGACTTTATCTCCTTTGGGGCTACTTAAAAAGTAAAGTTTTCAACCCATTATCACCCAACTTGAATGTTTTAAAGCGAAAAACCACAGGCAAAATCAATGCAAATCTAAGTGCAATGCTCTAGCGAGTGGTTGAAATGTTAGTTCCAGGCTAAATGATTTTGCAGAAGTGGATGGTGCTCATTTGGTTGTTTTTTCATAAATAAAAATTTAAAAACTGCTCTGTAATTTAACAAAAGGAAGTACTGTAGATAGTGAACAGAGGAAAAACATTAATCTCCATTTGGTATATTAATTATTCCTGTCTCAATAATCCATAAATTATTATATAGGATGTCCGAGGGTATAGGGCGCTAACTTCGGGGGGGGGGGATGATTCTACGTGATTTTAAGTAAAAAAGAAAAAAAAATTGAAATTCTAATGTTTTAATGTAAAAAGAAGAATTATTTGTATGGCAAAATAAATATTCTTGCATGAGAAAATGAACATTGAACAGCATGTAGAGTCACCTCTCAAAGTTAGCGCACTTTACCCCCGGACAACCTGTATATTTTGAGAAATTCACTAATTCGCATTTTTTGATGGACTTGATGGAAAAGTAATGGAAATATTTTTGGGTTGACGTATTTTTGGTTGTATTTTTAAATACATGTATTTGAATTTCACTTTTGTTTTCGCAAATGGATGAAAGCAAATCTTGGAAGAGGAAATTAACCCACTTCCCGATATCCGATCCAGCTGAAATACAACAGATAGACTAGTTGTCGATGAAAATGGATTCAATCAACTTTCGGTGGCAATCACATACACACCCGCGAAAATATAAAAAATCTCTGAAAGCGGATGACATTACAACAGTTAATATATTAAATAAATTTCGATCCTACCCGATTGGCGTTTGGCGGGGTTGTTAGCATAGCTAATTCCACTCCCTGAGAAGGAAGGTACAATTCTCAATTGAAAAAAAATGTTCATTTTTCAAAAGAAGCACCTTTTGACCTAAAACAAAGTATTTTCACTAAATTTATTTAAAAATAAATAAAAAATATTTTAATATTTAGATGTGTATTTTAAAGTATAGTAAAAAATACTTATTTTTACGGGTTGATATCTATTATTTTTAAGCAATGGGCATTTAATTCTAAAATATAGTAGTTTATTCACAGTCCTCCTCACTAGGGATTCCTGTTCCGAAACGGAATATACGTTGTTGTGTTGGTATTACATCATGATTACCTCATCTTCATGTTTGTTGACTTCATCATTTGAATTTTGATTTCATCATCTTAATTTTTATTTTCCCTTAAAGGTAATGTAATTAACCAATTTACAGAGTATAATAATGTGTGTTAATTAAGATAATCCATAAAACTAGTTTTCTCCGCTTTTGTTTAATGTTTCTCTTCTATAGAAGCTGGCGATTGTGTTTAAAAGAGTGTTGAGCATCAGGATGAAGAATATTTAATTTTTATAATTATGATTCAAGGAAATTTGAATATTAAATAATGTATGTAAATGAACAAAAATTAAAATTTATAAAAGATAGTTTCATCATTGTGATATTTTTACAATGAACTCTCTCTCTTTAATCGCTTTTAGTAGGTGTTTAACGTTTTCGATTGATCTGATGTTTTCAGGTAGGCTGTTGAAGTATTTTTTCCCTGGATAGATGTAATTATGTTGAGTAAAAGTGGTGTTGCATTTTTGTGTTGGAAATATATGTTTTTGGCGAGTACGATTTTCACTTAAAAAGCTGTGTTTTTGTTTTTCTTTTATTATTTGAATTATTATGTTTTATCCGACAAGATCATTAAATTTTAATACTTTAAGTTCTTCAAAAATTAGGTGTGTTGGATAATCTCTGGCTTTTTCAATACTATTTTTATAATATTTTCATAATCATTTATTTTAATAATGTTAATTGACTATGAGAAGAAGTAGACTGGTCGGTGGCCGAGTTGACATCGCGTTTGGGTCCCACCCAATGTGTTCCAATTCCTCGGCTGGCCATGTCCTCCATCACAACACAAGCAACATTTTCAGCTTACTGTGATGGTAGTAGGAGATTTTCAAATATTGCTAGGTTATTCGTAACCTGGGAATGTTTGACTTTCTTTAAAAAAAAATCTTCACTGATATCCTCATTTTCATTTTTGTTGATTTAATCATGTTAATTTTAATTGACTATGTTCGTTGATATCCTCACCTTAATATTTGTTGTTTTAATCATCTTAATGTCAATTTACTATGTTCGTTGTTATTATCACCTTCATGTTTGTTGATTTCATCATCTTAATGTTAATTGACTATGTTCCTTGATATCCTCACCTTCATATTTGTTATTTAATCATCTTAATGTTAATTGACTATGTTCGTTGATATCCTCGTCTTCATGTTTGTTGATTTCATCATCTTAATGTTAATCTACTATGTTCGTTCATATCATCATATTCATGTTTGTTGATTTTATAATCTCAACGATGATTGACTATTCGTTGAAACCCTCACCTTCGTGTTTGTTGATTTTATCATTTTAATGTTGATTGAACATGTTCGTTGATATTCTCATCTTCATGTTTGTTGTTTTTATCATCTTAATATTAATTGATATCCTCATCTACCATTTTTATATTGTATATTTTTATTGTGTTGGTGTTACTTCATAATTGTTTGAGGATCTCGTATTCTTCCCCGAGGTAATGAGATTAAAACATCTATTTTTAATTCCTGAATTAAATATTTATCACAAAAACACTATCGAGTAATAAGTAGTAAAATATTTGATTATTTGAAATTTTTTGATTGAATTATTTTTAGGAATGCAAACTGTGAAATTTCATGTCAATCAACAATTTGGAAGAAAAAGAAAACACGAAAGAAAAACTTTGTAAAAGGTCCATTAGGTTACACCGAAAATTATATGATTTTGTGGTAAATGGTTTTCGTTTGTAGTCGAGCTTGTCGGACTGTGTAATAATATTAACTAAAACGAATATATTTTCTCGTTATCCTACATGTGTTATTTTATATGTGAGTCTATTTCTGTAATTTATGATTAGTTTAAACATACCTGGTGGCCATCTAAAATAATAATACATTTTGCTGAATATCTGAATTTAAATAAACAACCTTCGTTATACAGCGCCATTTTTGTAGATTACTATGTTGTCTAGAAGTTAAAATTGTCTTAAAAATACTACAAAACATCAACAAAAAATATTGTAAGATAGAGAGATAATACAAATAACTCTAAACAAAACATGAAACAAAACAAGATACAGAAAAAAAAAGATTAACGGTCACAAGTCACAAGTAAGAATTGAACCCAGGATCTCTTGGTTTACCTAGAAAGGCGTATGTTTAAATTTATTATTATTTTCTGGTTATGTAATGATATATTTCATTGATAAGGTGATAGGTATAACCTTCATAATAATTTTAAAAGAAAAAATATTTTTTTATGATAAACTCATTTTTTTATGCATAGCACAAAAGGATAATAAATTATTATAAGCAATAATTGGTCGCCCTAATATATAATATAAGCAATAATAAAAAATATACTTAGCAGTAATTGTTGATTGAAGGACTAGTACATATTGAATTATTGGGCGGGTTGGAAATGAGTCGACGTGGCTCAGTGGTTCAGAGCGTCTGACCGGACATCAAAAGGCGCGGGTTCAGTTCCCGTCGGCGGCATTTATTTTTACTCGGGAGATATTTTCAATTTGTATTGATATTGCAGGCGACTAATTATTGCTTATAATAATTTATTAAAAAGCAAAAGTTGTTTGTGAATACTAATTTTTCATATTAATAAAAGATATAGCGAACTGTCAAAAAAAATCTGTGAACGACTGACAATAAAAAATAATAATTAGATACAAATTTGCATTATAGCATATTAGCAAAAGCGTCCTTGAGGTCATTTTGCACAAAAATGGCGCTATAAATACATTTAAATATTATTATTATTAGATTAGAATCTTTCCACGCATATGACAAGAGTTTCGCAAAATAAATAGATTTCCAGCTTTAGTAATGATCACTGTAAAAAAATAAGTATATATTTTCGCCGTTATTATCAGCAGTAAAAGTTGGCAACCTCGCCGATGACACGTTGCTAAAAATATCATAATAAAGTCCAAATTAAGGAAAACGTTCATTACAAAAACCACCCGAAAGTAATAAATGTCGGCGAGTTAATGTAAATTTCCGAGCGTCTTAACGGGTGTCGAGGCCGCGCCGAAATAATATTAAAAGGGGAATTGTCGAAAAGGAATTTTAAAAAGATACATTATGGTTTCCGGGGAACAAGGGGATGTTGAAGGGGGTGGGACCGGGGGGAGGGTTTGGGAGAATGGGAGGAAGGGTGAAGTAGAAAGGATGCCCGACTCAGCACCGGAGCGATACAAGCTGTAGGAGTAACAGGTGAAGCTTAAATAAGTACCTACCTGCCTACAAAGTAATAGGTATTATAGCGACTCCGTTCACAAACCCTGTCAAATCGGAAAAAAGATCGCCGGCATTTCTATAGAATTTGCGGTTTTCTTAGTCGGTGTATTAGAAATTTTATTTAACTCTTACACTGCCCAGTACTATAATGGACGGCTTATTGCCAGATGCTATTTTCTTTCAACCAACACAGAAAGTTTAGCAGAATTTAGAAAAATAATATCATCGAAAATTTCAAATAATAGCATATGTTAAATTTAATCGTCTTTTGGGGAAAATAACGTAGGGGATGCTGTTGTATGAAAGGATTTTTAAGGAAAGGAATGAGATGATGTTATGGGAAGGGAAGGGGTATGAACCAGGGGTCAGTTTGTTCAGGAATGACGTATGAATCCATGCCGTGCAAGGTGGAAAGAGACCGGCTGGAGAGAACAGCCGCACGGAGAAAACTGAGCATGCTGACTTGTTGAAATCCAATTAAAAGAGTGATTGCTATCCGTTTCCTGATAATATATGAATCATTCGCAAATGTGCTACGTAATATTTTAAATATCAAATTAATTTGCCAATAAGCCGGTCGCAAAATTTAAAAAAAAAAAAATTGGATATCTATTTATTTATTTATTTTACGCCTTTTAAGGCTTTTACATACATATATAACAATATTTAAGAAATTATAGTTTTTTTTTTTTGTATTAGGCAATTCACCCTAAAGAAATTATAGTCTTAATAATTCAGGAAATTACTGTTTAAAACACATATATAAATAAAAATATTGTTGAATTTGATCCACACAGTATGTAGGACGTAGGTACAAAATAAAAAAACCAAAATATTTTTTTTTCTTTCAGCCGACAATATACTGTTAACGTGCAAAATACCCTATTACTGTCAATTTAAATAGCTTTATCAAAATATTCCCCTACTTGATGAAAAAAACTGCAATAAGGTATGCTTTTATAATGAAATTGATGTAATAAATATATCAAAAACATCGAAGTATTTGTTTCCTAGCTGTTGAATCCGTCGTATAGGAGTGTAATATTGGGACGTTGATACAGAATTGCTACAATAATATGGTAGGTAGGTACTGTCTTGTAACTAACCTGCTTGGAGTATGAAAATAGATTATATATAATAAATCAGGGGTATCAAACTTTGAATTAATGATTTTAATCGGAAATGATTATACGATCAGATAATTTTATTAAATTTAATGAACAAAGTACGATAAACAAATAAATTATAATCAATAATTATTATTATGCTTTGTAGGGTAGGTTTTTTAGCAAAATGTGTTCTGCTCTAAGTTCCTGGTATGTACCTAGCTACAAGGAAAATGGGCGTTTTATGTCAGTGAGTCGGTTCCTCTGACTTCCTTCTGTAACATCCTGAAGGCTCGTGAGGCCACAAAGGGACCGGACGCAGTCGGGTGCACATTTTAATCTGTTCTGCAATATCCACTATGCAATACGGTACCGTTTTATACGCACAACGAGAACACATGCATTATATGCATCTACATATTATGTCTATAGCCCGACGCACAGTGGGCTGAAAATCGGCTTTCATAGACATAGAGACTTGAATTTTCAAGGGTATTTTTTTTGGCTAGAAATGGATTCTGCTGATCATTACTATGCTATAAAATGTCGTACGAAGCAATTGCGTGTACAAATGAAGGAGTTATAATTTTTTTAAGAAAAATTTGTATGGCGCTGACATTAAAAATGAAGCTATCTCTGTAATCATAAGGTTGGCCGTTCTATCCTTACATACAGATAATACTACTATTTATTTATATTTTTTTGACATACTTCATATTGTGGCGCAAGGTGCGATTTTTTTTTTTAAATCCTCAAAGTTGAAAAAAACCCTTTTTAATGTTGATGATTCATTTTAATGCTTAAATGCTTTTAGGCTTGCAGTGTAAATAAAATATTGTAAACTAGACAAAGCATACTCATATGTAAAGCATTTAAGCATTAAAATGAATCTTCAACATAAAAAAGTTTTTTTTTCAACTTTGAGGATTTTTTTTAAAAAAATCACAAGTTTCGCCACAATACGAAGTATGTCAAAAAAATACAAATAAATAATAGTATATTTGTGTGTAAGGATATAATGGTCAACCTTATGATTCCAGAGATAGCCTCATTTTTAATGTCAGTTCCATACAAATTTTTCTTAAAAAAATGATGACTCCTTCATTTGTACACGCAATTGCTTCATACAAATTTTTATAGCATAGTAATGATCAGCAGAATCCATTTCTAGCCAAAAAAAATACACTTGAAAATTCAAGTCACTATGTCTATGAAAGGCGATTTTCAGCTCACTGTGCACAGTGTTTTGGCTTGGAGTGTAAATAAAATATTGTAAACTAGACAAAGCATACTCATATGTAAAGCATTTAAGCATTAAAATGAATCATCAACAAAAAAAAAAATTTTTTTCAACTTTAGGATTTAAAAAAAAAAAATCGCACCTTGCGCCACAATATGAAGTATGTCAAAAAATACAAATAAATAGTAGTATTATCTGTATGTAAGGATAGAACGGCCAACCTTATGATTCCAGAGATAGCCTCATTTTTAATGTCAGCGCCATACAATTTTTTCTTAAAAAAATTATAACTCCTTCATTTGTACACGCAATTGCTTCGTACGACATTTTATAGCATAGTAATGATCAGCAGAATCCATTTCTAGCCAAAAAAAATACCCTTGAAAATTCTAGTTTCTATGTCTATGAGAGGCGATTTTCAGCCCACTGTGCGACGGTCTTTCTACTCGGATCAGTCACATATTATAAAATTAAACCTTTTTTCGCGATATATAAAGAATATGTGTGTTTACGATATTGTTGTGTTCAAATCCTGGCATGAACAAGTAAATTTTATTAATTAATTTGTGTTACAGTTAATTCATCAAAAATAATATACCTACAATGTAACTGCCGCACAGTTCAGAGTGGTGGATACTTTCAGTATCACACTTGTGTAAGACAACCATTCAAATTTAAACGTTGTTTGAAATGGCTTTAGCCATGTTTGGTGACCAGATCTGAATAGCCAGGTACTTCCTCACCTTTGTCTTCCTCTTCTCCCTCTCCCCCCTACTATCTTCAGCCTCACAGCATACTCCAATTGGGAATGATATAGTTTCACTGGCTCTAGACAGTTGGGAGCATTTGTCTTAAATAAGTAGAAGTAATGAATAATTTACAAGGAAAAAACCTACTGATATGAAATATTGTTATTTCTATAAAAATCTGGTAAAATTTTTCGTTTTCCTGTTAAAAACGGGACTAGAGGCCTATAACAAAAGATTTGAAAATTTCATAACCAACATTTTCAAAGTACGAATGCGTTATAAGGAAGTCGGACTCGTGTTCTTAAAAATTCTATGATAAAAAATCCGTACCAATTTTTCTCCGTGTATTACTTAAGCATTATGCAGTATTTTTTTCCAGTAGTTATCGTATTTTTATTACATCAAAGATTAAACAGTTTCAAAAACTTTCTTTTTCAAGCTTTTCCGCTTCCGTAAGATTATGAAAATGCCTCTTATTATTTAAATTAAGTTTACCATAAAAATACACGATTTTCTGGGGTGCTTTAACAAATTATTTTGTGAAAAATGATGGTTGTCGCCCTTTTGCATATTGACCCTAATTTTTCATAAGATTTTCCCAAAAAGCGGGACTTACCTGTCTATCCTCCTCCTTCCCACAGAGTACTTGAGGCCGTGGACTGAAGACTCTTGAGCAAATTGCCTCCAGGTGTCCCCCGCAGCTTCCACCATCCGCATCCCGCCCAGGAGGTGGCTGCTTTCTAATTAATACGGGTTGCTAGACCCCACCAACAGCTTAACAATTCTAAATCACGCTTCCAAAATACGTTTTTTGCCAGCTATCCTTTAAAATATTCAGTTCTATTATTTGTTTGCGCCCGTTTATACGCAATATAAATATGAATAAATAGTTTTTTCCGCATAAAAACCTCAATTCTTTTAAAAATGTCATACAAATACAAAATTGGATTGAATCACCGGTACATTATTGTATTTGTGTGCCTTTCTTGAAAGAAATTAGTATTTATATACCCAAAACTATTTATTCATTTTCATATTGCTTATATATGGGCGCAAACAAATTATGCAACTGAATATATTAAAGCATAACTGGCTAATATAACTAATACTCCACCTACGAACGCCTAGATTATGATGTACCGTTAAAACACGTATTCGTACTGTGTAACTTTGTCGTGTGTCTTTTTTTCGTTTGTATTTTTTCTTTGTATCTTTTACTCTGTTATAATTTTATACACTGTGTAGTTAAATCCCGTCCTAAATCTTATACACAATTTTACTTCTCAACCGCACTTTGAAACTCGCAAGAGTGAAGTGTTCTCTGAAAACGGAGGTTTCGTTTGAACGAGTAGAAAATCACATATATACTGTGATAATTTTATGAAAAATGAAGTAAAGAGTCATTAGAAGCATAAATACATCAATCGATTACATCCTGTTTCCTGTCGTTAAAGGTTGTGCTATGGGGTAAATAGGCTCTTTAAACTTGTTAATTTCAGAATGATGGTTTTACTGTTTACTAACTTTGATATCTGCCATCTGAAATTTAATATTAACATGAATAATCAATTGTGAAAATATTCATTTATGTGTATTTTTATTAAATTTCAGAGAGTTCTCTAATATATTACTTGCTTTTTTTAATCTATCTTGTCGTATGAAGAAAATTCTCTGTGACGGGCGTGGTTTGTTTGATTTTTATGCAAATCTACAGTTTTATACCAAGATTGACGAAATGTTGCACACTTGACCTTCAAAATAAAAGGAAGTTCACTGTCTAAGTCTGATTTAGAAAAAATCTGTTTAGAGCCCGAGCAACGCCGGGAATTTTCGCTAGTTTTTACTAATATTACTATTAATATTATTTTGATACTGAGATTATCTACCAGTCTATGACGTGAATTTTCGTTAATTATACGTGAGCAAAAAATTAAATAAAAAAATATCCGCACATCTAATTTCCAACCCGCAACTGTTGTCATGGTTTTTTTTTCTTCTCAAAGCTCAAAGTTCAAACTCAATGTTCAAAGCTCACAGTTCAAAACTCAATGCTCAAAGATCAAAGATCAAAGCTAAAGGTTCAAAGTTCATAGATCAAAGATCGAAGCTAAAGGCTCAAAGTTCAAAGCTCAAAACTCAAAACACAAAGCTGTTTTTCAATTAGTAACTAGTGCACCTCATTTTAGGAAACCTCCAATTAGCGTCGATCTCTATAAGTGACACCCACACCTCTTTTTCTTAGTTTTCCGCTAAGGCGAAATTTTCCCATAGGATTGTTGAAATTTACCGTAATTCTTGATCACCGGAACGTGTGAACATGTTGTCCTGAAACTCTAATGACCCAATCATGAATCAACGTGAATTTCTTATGAAATTAGTTCGCCTGATTAATTAAAACAATCACTCAAAATTGTTTGACGGGCTCTGAGGAAAACAGGAGATAAAAGAGAGGGGTGATGGTGACAGAGAGAAGTGAGAAGGTCTCACCCCATGCCACCATCCGGACCATTGCGAATATCACGACCATCCCACTGTACACACCAGTGGCGTAACTATTCGATGCAGTTCCCGGAGGGACCATGGGGGGCCTGGAGCATTTTTTTATTAGAGTCTTACAGAAAGAATTACATTACGACAAATCTTTTAAGGAAAATTTGACTTTTAAGGACAGTCGAATTAAATAACACAGGTGAAATTCTAAATTCTAGCTTGGAGGAGATAAATTACTCTCTCTTATAAGACACAAACATGTTGAATTGAAATAAAAAAATAAAGTAGTTCCATTTTTTTATAATCTTTTTGTCATAGGTTCCGTCCACCGCACAACGCGTTGAGCCTCGAAAACTAACAAGTAAGTTAATTTATACTTGAACAGTGATGGGAAGGCATGTACATTTTATTTTGCCGTTTTGCTAGTTCGGAGTGGAAGGTTCAGTTGAGTTTTTATTTGAAACGCACAAAAGTCCCAATTGTGGAACTTTGGCATACCGATTTGGGAAATGTTCTGAGGCTGAAATAGATCATAATATGAGCATTGTGACTATCCAGAGCTGGTTACTCAACACCGGTAAAGTCATTTCCAGCAACGTTTCGTTTCTGAATGATGGTCTTTCACCGGAGAGATACTGCAAGGATGTACTATATATGTGTTCGTACACGCTAATCTCCGAAACCGCCCAACCGATTTCAATGAAATTTTGTGAATGTGTATGGATAGTCCAGTCAGTGGGGAGTTTTACCTTGCAAAAGGTTAGGTAGTAGCGATTTTGATATATGTTGTTAAGATTGGGACTCTAAGGAAAAAAAAAAGTTTTCGACCTTGGGAGGGTCGAGCTCGACCCGCCATCTTGGATTGAAGGTGCCAAAATTTGTTTTTTTCAAAATAATTGTGAAGTGGTCGTTTTTACAACCAAATTGTCGAAAGCAAACTTAAAGACAACTAAATTACCTACATTTTTTGTTGCAAGTTTTTTTTTGTAAGTCTAATAGGTAACGAGTTACAGTGGCGGAAATGTGAATATTTTTCTGAAAAATGATGAAATTCTTAACTTTGTAATTTTTTCGGGTTATTCATTACATAATTATAATAATTTTGTTAATTCATTTCCACACCACCATGAGGTGGGGAACATGGTGCATTTTTTTATTGTGGTATCCCCAGTAGGTCTACTCCACAGATATACCAGCGATGGTAGATTTCGAAATTATATTACATTACTATGAATTATGTTACTATAAATTATGTTACTTAATAACAGTCTTCGTCATCAATGTCATCATCTAACTCATTGCCTGTGATACTGAGATTCTGGGCTTCCATTGACAAAATCTCTTCTTCTTCGTCCTCGACGTCGATGTGAACCTCTGGCGAATTTCGGCATGTTTGACCATTACAGCACCCACATACAATAGAACACTTCAATCCAGCTTTCATGTAGCTACATGCAACGCCGCATCCTTTTTTACAATAATTGCATGAAATAAATTTTAATAAAGTCTCTGGTGCTGGTTTCTTTGTCATTCGTACTGGAACAAGCCCGTTGGTGTCACGTTTCCAGCCCCAGTTTCTGGATTTTTTTGGATTCCATACCATTTTTGGACTTGATGGTACGTTCTAAATGCATGGTACCGTGCAGCGTCGTTCGTTGGTGGCAAAGAGGCAAGATTGAATTTGCTTTTTGCTGTCGACTTTGCAAAACGTTTGTAGCGGACTTCTTCCAAGGTTTCCTTATCCATGTCACCCCCGTACAAGCAACAAGAAAGCGTGTTCCTGCAACTGCTATGTCTTCTGGTGTTGCATCATGTTGTTTGAAGATTCCTATCATGGCATTGAGTCTTGTGTCGTTTTGCACAAGCGAACAAAATTTTGTTTTTCCTTGGTTGAAGAAGGACGATGTTGTATCGCAGCCGCTAAAGGCATGAAGAAACAGAATATTCTCAGCCGCCTCTTTGTATTTCACACTATTCGCGGAATACAGTCTTTCAAAAGTTTTGCCTCTCCCGGGTTTGCGAAGATATATACTACTTTTGGGTGGTGCTAATGCTGTCAGCAAAACTAGGAGATCAACGTCTTCGCCAATAATGAAAACAGCGTCATATGATGAACACAAGGAAATCGCAGTATTGACAATCAACTCATCAGCATCTTCTTCAGCCTGCTTAACTGTAAAATCATCCTGTATAAATTGCTTTGTAAGCATCGAAATCAGACGGAGTTTGTTATTTTCATTGGCTAAAAATCTTTCTTGTGAAACTTGAACTGGCATTGTTTCACCGAAAAGAACATTTGCAGACATGAGCATCCAGGCAACGTCCTGTAACCAGGACTCAATCAGTGTTGCCAAGTCAGCTGTAGACTAGGATCCCACTATAACAAATCAACGTCATCGAGCACACGGATGATGCTATATAAGTATATTGTAACGTAGAAATACGTTAAAATGATATTGTGTAATATGTTGGTACAAAATTTATAAAGAAAACTGGGTATTTACAATTTTTTGTCAAAATTTTCTTCTTTCAACCGCTGTAACTCGTTATCTATTAGACTTACAAAAAAAAACTTGCAACAAAAAATGTAGGTAATTTAGTTGTCTTTAAGTTTGCCTTCGACAATTTGATTGTAAAATCAACCACTTCATAATTATTTTGAAAAAACCAAATTTTGGCACCTTCAATCCAAGATGGCGGATCGAGCTCGACCCCTCCAAGGTCGAAAACTTTTTTTTTTCTTTAGAGTCCCAATCTTAACAACATATGTGAAAATCGCTACTACCTAACCTTTTGCAAGGTGGAGCCCTTTTTTATCCCCCACTGACTGGACTAGGATGGTTCCAGCTTGAAACATACCCATATTTTGAACCCAAAAATATCGGTAGGTCGAGATTTTGGTCGAGATCTAAAAATATTTTTTTCAAAGAAAATTATT
Organism: Hesperophylax consimilis; assembly: GCF_061612785.1. Taxonomy (NCBI): domain Eukaryota; kingdom Metazoa; phylum Arthropoda; class Insecta; order Trichoptera; family Limnephilidae; genus Hesperophylax; species Hesperophylax consimilis. Next base: position 36,392,308 of record NC_142841.1, read on the forward strand.
TTTTTCAGTTTTTTCATCCAAAAATTCGCACAACCACAAATTTTAATTTCTCTACATGGAAGGCTATATATGGCAGGAAAACATCACTAGTTATTTATTTAATACTCAATAGAAATATATTTTCACTTTTACATATTACCTACTTATTTTATTATTTGTCTAGCCAGCTCTCGAACCCTCAATTTTGAACCGAGTTTAACAGCTCGGCCATAAAGAACGCACGTATTTTTGATGTTCGAGATACTTATTTCCAACTTATCTTCGATAATTAATTTAAATATTCATAAAAAAACATCATGAAATCTCGAGGTGGTACATTTTTTTCCGGGGGGTCCAAAGTGTTAATTTCCGCCACTGGTTTATAGCCTCCAGTCTACAGTCTACTGTCTCCAGCCGTTCCCCGTTAGAGCAGCCATAAAATATAATGAACTTAGCCTTCATAAAAGCTCGCAACGGAAGATTTCATCTCGTGTCCTGTACCCAAATGCTCGGCGCAGTATTGTGAATGGCGGCCCAGAACACACTAGCGCTACACTAGTACAGTACTACCCGTCACTCTTCTGTGTTATGGGAAACAATAAAACTGCGAGCAAAGGAACTTCTTCAGAAGTGATCAGTATTTCAGAGCGGGTTCTAAACGCTATAGTACCTATATACAAGGACTCTTACCATTACACCAACACATTTCGACATGGAATATTGCAATCATTTTATTTTATTTGCGTTATACGTTAGGTTTTTTTGTAGTTTCTACAAAGAAATACTAATATTTAAAGAGTTTTTTCTTACTGAACGACTGAAAAATATGAAGCAAAAAATATGGCATCTGGACTTATATTTCGCAGTTAAATATATAGTTTAATGCTCCGTAGCTCGGTATAGGAAAATGTTACATGACAATATTATTTTAAGAGCTCTAGACAATAAACGCTTTAAAACATTGCATGCTGACAATGTTATCTTGGGAATTCTAATAAAAATGTATGCTACATGCTGTCAATGTTATCTTATGAGTGCTAGATAAGAAACGCTGTAAGATGCATTCTAACAATGCTGTCTAAGGAGTTCTAGAAAAGAAAAGCTATGAAAAGTTGCACACATACTGACAATGTTAAGCCATGAATACTGACAATGGAATTCTAGACAAGAAAAGCTATGAAAAGTTGCACACATACTGACAATGTTAAGCCATGAATTCTGACAATGGAATTCTAGACAAGAAAAGCTATGAAAAGTTGCACACATACTGACAATGTTATTTAAGGAGTTTTAGACAAGAACATCCATGAACACTGACAATGTTATAAAGAGTTCTAGACAAGAAAAGCTATGAACACTGACAATGTTATCTAAGGATTTCTAGACAAGAAAAGCTATGAACACTGACAATGCTATCTAAGGAGTTCTAGACAAGAAAAGCTATGAAGAGTTGCACACATACTGACAATGTTATTTAAGGAGTTTTAGACAAGAAAATCCATGAACACTGACAATGTTATAAAGAGTTCTAGACAAGAAAAGCTATGAACACTGACAATGTTATCTAAGGATTTCTAGACAAGAAAAGCTATGAACACTGACAATGCTATCTAAGGAGTTCTAGACAAGAAAAGCTAGGAAGAGTTGCACACATACTGACAATGTTATTTAAGGAGTTTTAGACAAGAAAATCCATGAACACTGACAATGTTATCTATGGAGTTCTAGACAAGAAAAGCTATGAACACTGACAATGCTATCTAAGGAGTTCTAGACAAGAAAAGCTATGAAAAGTTGCACACAGACTGACAATGTTAAGACATGAATACTGACAATGTTATCATTGGAGTTCTAGACCAGAAAAACTCTGAAATTTTCTAAATAAAGTGAATTTATATATATTTTTCAATTATTTAAATCTTGTGTACGTGATTTCGTCGATTTTCCAAGGTACAAACGGTGAAAAAAGTCTCGTATATATTGCCAAACTTTTTATACAATATTTAGTCAATTTGTCAACTAACAAACAACGAAATATGACTGAAATTATAATTAAATTAAAGCGATTGCTGAAATTACGGTTACACTCCTTCCCCACACTCAATAAATACAGGCGTTCCACAAGGATCGATTCTGTCTCCTGTGATGTAATTGTTGCACCTTAATGACCTTCCACCGCATGTCATGTTCAGCTTACAGCATAATATTGCTACACGAATGACATTAGGCACAGGATACAGCCCGTGCAAGCTTTATCTTTGACAAGCTCAGGGTGGTGAAACACTATTGGCACGTCAGGAATTCTATTACTGAATAAATCGATTCTGAAATGACCTGCAAGGTGTGATGTGTCCTTCTTCCTACATCAGGGATACCTTAAATATCTAGCTTCAATCTATCCTTACCCTAAAAATATCACTCATAGACCAACTATTGTGAAATAAAAGAATTGATTTGTCACCCAAAATTATTTTTCAATCAATCAATTAATTTTTTTTCAAGAGACAAACACACATCATACAAGGAGAAAAATGAATATTGCTTATTTATTAAGGATCTCTTCAAATTATTCGTAATCCGATTAAAAACGGGATAGCAGGCCCTTAACGAAAGGATTGATGGGTTTTCTTATAAACTTTTAGTAATATACGAATGTATTATTACGATGTCGGAATACGTGTTCATAAAAATCCATTTTTTTTGCATTTTATCACAATATATTTTTAAGGCAAACGCAGGTGCATGATCACGTGTTGATTTTACTAAAAGTTTGTCAGGAAACAGCCTAAAACCGGATTGCCAATAATTTGAAGACATTCTTAAAAATTATAATCATTAGCTATGCTAATTTTTTTCCGTTTAGCCAAATTGTAGCCTTTAAAAAACAATCCAACAATTGGAGACTGTCCAATTTGACCAATGAACGGATAATCGCCGTATAATAATATTTGGCTAATTTATATAGCGCCGTTTTCGTGAAAAATCATCTCAATGGCGCCGTATGTTAGTTGTAAGCAGCTAGTTCTAGGCCATTTTTTATTTATTTTTATTAGGTAAATCTTTATAAGTAAGGTTTACATCATATAAGGTTTGAATGTGCCTGTCTCACTGGGGGTATCCTGTGTCGAGACAGGCTAAGTTGTGTGTCATATAGCAGCTTTATGTATTAAGACACGCGTGGTCATGAATAGGTATTTGTTTGATTTAACTAATTATAAGTGCTAGATGTAAATCACAAGTTATATAAATCAGTACTTAGTTGCTAGCTATAAGTCTTATTTGTGTTTTAAGTCACTAGTTATAAGTGCTTATTTGTAAGTCACTAGTAATTATATTTATATTTTTTTTAATTAATTTTATTTCAGTAATTTGTACATTTAAGTTTACAAATTACTAATTAATTTGTTACATATAAGTATACTATATTTTTTCTTGCTTGATGTGGCTCCTACACAACATCTTGAACTTTCCAATTGGGGCAGTCTTTAGGTTTTCCGGCAGCGCATTATAGTATTTCATCCCATTATATAGTATACTATTCTGAGAAATTGCCTTGTCCTTTTTTGTTAGTCTGATTTCATTGCACGTCCTTGTTTTATGTTCGTGTATGTCCTTGTTGTATACAAGATATTTGAAGAATATTTGGGTAGCAGGTTGTTTACTATTTTGTGTACAATCATCGTGTTCAAGGTCAACATCTGTTTCACCGTTAGCCAATTTAGTTCTTTTAACATTTTATTTACTTTTGAATATTTATTTCGTCTGAGTATTAATTAATCTTAGATGTAAGGTATTTGTTTTAAGCCTGATTGATAAGTTTAAAGAATTCAATTGTAAAGCGTCTTTGGTGTGATTTTCCCATGAAAATGTCAGTATATAAATAATACAATAATACAAGTATTTTTGATTGAGTGTGATTTATATCGATTTGAAGGGACAAAGCCATTTCAAGCAACGTTTCAATTTTGAATGGTGTTCTTTCACCAGGGCGATACTGAGAGTATCTTTCACTCGAGTCCGTCAAACCTATGCTGTATATATATATGTCTCAAGGAAGACACTGCATTTTTAGTTACCATACCGCTGTAGTATATTTCTAGTTTTCACAAAAGACCTTTTGGCCCCAATGAAATTGGGAATCCGTTCAAAGAAGAATTTCGATATCCGAAATTGTTTTATCATTTTCAACAGAAGTACCCAAGGAAATAATGTGTGTACTATAGCCACACACTTTTATCTATCGATCTCTTCAGTAATCTTCACTAATCAAACGATAAAACCAAAATAAATATATGGTGAAGATCGCCTGTATTAATCAATCAATGTCAATCTCCTAGAAGTCTTCAACAAGCATCTACGTCCTTTTCGCTTAGCTTATCGAAGTGTCGTTTAGAATTTTTATTTTATTTATTATAAAATACAAGATAATTATTTAAATTAACATAATAAGTACACCTTACAAATTATAATTAAAACGTATTTAACTTTACGAGAGTCTAAAACTCGTGTGTAAAGAGAAAAAAATTAAAAGTTAAAAATTAAAATACATATGTATATGAGAATAAAAAAAATTGTTGTACAAATAAAGTGAAGAGATTTTTTTTTACATAAATAATATAATATGAAACGAATACACTAAAAAGTGATAATACATGAAAGTAATGAGATTTTTAGTTTCTAATTAGTTAAATCATTTAAGATAGTAAAGTTTATTTTATTTTTAAATTTATTATAATCCGGTTCTAACCTTATCTCTGTCGTTAGTTGATTAAACCACACAACTCCAGTGTAAGTGTAGTAGTGTTGTGCAAAGCTGGTGTGCATTAATGGAGTGCATAAGCGACCCATTGTATCATTTGTATTTTTCATCTGTCTGTAAATTTGTTTGTACGTTCCGTGTCCTTTTCAAGGTGGCGGCCATTTTAATGGTGCAGTAAAGATTTGGACTTTCTTATCAGCTTTTTTTTCAATATCAGCGACTTAAAAGCAACACGTTTTTTTTTCTATCTGCACAGACATACTAAGCCACAGCAACACGTAGGGGGGTTCAGCTAGTATCACATAAAATATATGTCTTATAATTAAGTAGTTAGGTATTTAAGTGTTGTTGTTTTCCCACAAACAGTTCTCCAACTCTCGAGATTATAAATAATATGTTCTTTGTGATAAATCAGGGATTTATTAATACTTCACGTATTACAATGGTGACTCGATAGTCGACCTAACTGAAAGCTGGCTAATTGAGATCTGAAACAGTAAGTTTGTCTGGGAGCATTCCCACTGGCCCTGGCGACTACTGGCCACTGGCTGCCATCTTGTGGACTTCCACGCAAGTTCTATGCACTGCCCTCTATGAGTGCATCTGTGAAGCTCTTACTTCCCAACAAGTGCCTACTTACAAATCTAATGATTTCAAAGGGAATTTTTATTTTGATTTATTAAAAAATAGAAAATTAGAAACATACTTTTTTGGAAGCGAGGTGTACTGTTCACGAAACTACCAGTTTGATTCAAGCTTTATATCTTCCTCTTTCAATATTGTAACTTTCAACACCATAGCAAATGTCACAAAATAGTAAAATTTCCTTCATGAACTTTTATACTTATATGTACCTCAAATTTGTTAATAAACCTTATATTCAGTATTCAGAATAACAATATTGAAATAAAAATTATTCGCGTTTCCTATTCTCTAACCGAGAAAAGGGAAAAGAAAAAATATATCTATAATCTGATTATTAATTACTTCAGAATTGTGGTAGGTATTACCTGCCTAAATTATCAAACGTTCCAATATTCCCCCGTCTTTAGTCGAAACTTGCAGCGCTTGAAAACTGAACGCGGAGCTTAACTATTTGAATCCTTGTTATATTATTACATCAAAGAAAACGCCAGGCAAAGTTTTAATCGGAAAGGAGACAACTTTTTGTGGTTTCTTATTCCGGTCGGCAGCGGGACAGACTATAGCGGAGCACAAGACTGGCGTACTATAGTCAGCTGCAGCGAACACTTGTGGCGCTTGCGACGAACGCGAGTTAAATTTTCAGGGACGCGCCAAGCAAAAAATAAGTAAACAATAATCAATGTATATAATAAATTCTACAATGAAGGTGCCGCTAAAACTCAGAAACGATTCCCGGTATGATCAAGGGAGTTATATAGCGTGGTAGCCCTCTATCCCCCATCCGTGAAGAAGGTTCCTGTTTTTACCTGAAGGGCGTGCTTTTGAAGATATAAGGGATGGAAGTTTCGCCCTCTAGAAATTTCTAGAAAAGTCCAGAACATTCGAGAGAATTCCACAACATCCCGGAACATTCTGTAATGTTGTGGAATGTTCGGGAATAGTCTGGAACGTTTGGGAACATCCCGGAACATCACAGATCATAATAAATAAAAACGGGATTATAGGCCATTTCCTGATAAACTTTTTAGTAAATTCGTAATCCTGACAATATATTGGTATAAAAAAAATTCACTATCCCCGTCTGTCTGTTTGTGCGCTTAGTTCTTTTAAAGTATGCAATGGAGTTTAATAGGGTTTTCACTATCATTTAGATAATTTCTTCTGGAAGGTTTATGTATATAATATGTATTGAAAGTAGAGAAAAGCCAAGCAACGCCGGATGCACGTCAGCAAGTCATTATTATTTATTTATTTATTTAACGTCCAGAGGGCTTTTACATGGTTGGTAGTATAATTTTAATTTGACAGATACTTTGAAACATAAAAAATAAGAATAAAATTACATTTGATAAAAGCTATGCAACAAGTCATACAAACACAAGAAACAAAAACAGAAAATTACAGCTATTTGTAGGTTTACATGATGTGTTTAGGAGTATTGTTGAAATAAATGTTTTAAATGATCCACAAAACTTGCCAAGTTGGTATTGAATATGTCAACATCACCCAAGTAATGATTTCCCATGGTGTGAAGTCGTTGTATCGGAGAGTGGGCAATAATTATAAACTTTATATGAAAAAATTTCCACTACGGGGACAAAAACCTTCAATCTACAAATTAAAACAGGTCAGTCTGGGGAGATTGGTAAATGCAGATAACTCCATTAATGGAGGACTGAATGCAGTTGGCGCTAACAAAAAATTGTCCAAATAAGCGAAGTTGGCAGTCCACAATGGAGTGCTGGTACCTACCCTGATGTACGGAAGTGGGGCATGGAACTGGCTCAGAAAGGATGAAAGCATATTGAATGCTGTTGAAATGAGATCCCTGAGGCGTATGTGTGGTAAAACCATCTATGATCGTGTGAGAAATGTGGAGAGCGTAAGGAGGATATATAATGCAAATGAGAATAGTAGCAGAAGTCGGGGACGCCCGAGGAAGACATGCCACGATCAAGTGAATCAGAATAATAGAAGATTACTTATGAGACGATGTATGAATGTGAATGAGGCAAGAAGTGTGTGCCAAGACCGAGTTGTTTGGCGGTCCGTCTTCTCTGCCTACCCCTGTGGGGAAACGTTGTGATGGTTAGTTAGTTAGTTAGTTAGTCAGTCTGGGGAAGAGCAGCATACAAATCAACGTATTACTTACCAATAAGTAGGTAGCGAATGAACAGTGTTTTCTAAAAATAAGTGGTTTATAAGAAAAAAATACTTTGTGAAATGTTAAATAATCATTTTAGTGAAACTTAGATGCACATATCCCGTGAATTAGCGCAAGTGCGTTCTTTTTTAATGATAAACACAGAAATATATTAATCTACTGAGAATGTTAACGATAAATGGATTTTATGTACCAGCTCTAGCAGTTAGCGATGTAGGTAATTAATAAAAAAGCAAATATCTAGTTTTTTACTATTTCGGGGAATAAAAATAAACTTTAAAATTAAATGGATATCAGAAAAAAATAAAATAAAATTAAATGGATATCAGAGCCACACAGCAATGATAAACTGCGACGGGTTTAGTATATAGTGTGTGCCTAAATGTCATACACAGTGCAAATTGCATAGTTTTATTGTAAAACCTGTACGTACATACCCTGTAGATGCACTTTCCCCAACTGGCCTTACATCTTTTAGTCATAAAAGTCATACATTGTAAAGTATATCAAGTATCTAACGAATATACAAAATAGTAGAATATTCTACACTAATTTTTTTTATATTGGCATATCGTTGTGCCTAAAAAGCTTATAAAAATGGTAAATCAAAGTCGTCCCGCTCCGAAAGGTGACTTTAAACACCTTTTTGCACTCCTCAAACATATATATTAATAGATTTTTTACATGTATTTCGATAGTTTAACCATGTGCAATAAATGCATAAGATTTTCAGATACAATTTGTTTTATAATTTATTATTGAAAATACAAAATGAAACTGATCAAAGTCACTCCATTTTACGGTACCGAAGATTGTAAACAGACAGATTTTTAAAAAACAAAAATGTAATTTCAATGATTTATTTGAAATTTTTAAATGAAAATTCTTCAAAATAGTTGAAGCTGACTGTACAACCAACACCTTTACAGCATGCAATTACAAATACAGCTCAGTGTTCCGCTTGTGTGAGAATAGGGTTTTGAATTTAATTTGTTTTGTGCTCGGTATTAGTGAGTCTTTACCCTAGTCTACCCTCCCGCCTCTAGGGCCGTGTTTACCCCCTCTGGCATTGGCCACTAGCCAGCAACTACTGTATGGGCTAGAAGGGCGGAAGTAGGTACTCTAAATGGGCCTTTAGTTCGTAATCAATTTGTCAATCATGTCAGGATGTGAGCTGACCAAACACCCGAAGTACCTGCCCCTCCCCTTCCTGTTCTCCACCCCTCCAAGACTTCCACCTCATTCTACAGGGCGTGTGAACCTTAAAAGTAACACAAAACCAAACATATTGGTTCATTAAAGTATTTAACAAAAAGAAAATGCATTATCTCGCAGTCGAAAGATTGAAATAAACATTGCTTTTTATCTTTTGTTGGTCTGCACGGAGCAAATTCGTCTTCCAGCAAGTTCGCTCCATGAGTGTTGTGAAAAACATTTTTCAAACACTTTGAGGCAGTAAGCAATATTTTCAGTAGGGGCTCTTGTGGACTTTGTCACTAATAATTTAATCAGCTATAAGAATATTTAAAAAATATTTTTTCTGACTTAATGTCCGGGTTAAATCTTCCCCATAGGAATAACTAAACCCTTCCACACACTTTTCCACAAATGATCATCTAGTCAATCAACATTATGCAAGTGCATTATATAACCAAAATAAATACAAAACAATTCAAGAACAACACGTCAACTCACCAGAGATCAAATGGGAAAATAATTCACCGACTCCAGATGTTTTCATATCATATTTAATATATAGATAGTTTTATTATTAATTTAATGTACCAATTGATAAAATCTCACAATTATTTTTAACAAAACAAGTACGTCACGTAAAAAATTACAGCAACATTTTTGCCACAAAATGAACGATCTTCGCTTGTTTCGCGAACGTTTTTAAAAGCTTGAACAACAAGCTTACATAAAGTTGGATTGTTAAGTTCATCTCTATATTTTGTGACGGGATGCCTTTCAGGCTTGTTATTGGCGCTAAAATTAACAAATTGCAAACATGATATTGAGCATTAACTTTGTGCTCTGTTTTATATTGCAGTGAACTTGCATTTCGAATTAGGCTTTCTTAGCCAGGCATCGGAATTTTATGTGGAATTGCATTATGTAATTACTATTAGTTGGTGTTAATCTACAGATTTGTTAATCTACAGATTAGAATTAGGTATAAGTGGGCTAATGTATTGGTATTATATTTTTTTTATAATTACATTTTACATCTTACCAGTGAAGTTTCCATATAAAATTCAGTCTTCAGTAAATAAAATTCAATATCGATGGGCTAAAGAGATCGTCAATATTGCAGTATTCTTTCTCTGCAAGTGAGTGGAAAAAGTCAGGACGAGTAAGGAGACAGGAAGACAAGGCACGAAGAAATTAATCAAATACTTGCTTCAAACTTTATTTAAAACTAGCGCAAGCACTGGAAAATCATGGCACTTTTTTTTAAAGTTATAAATTTGGATTTCTCCTATTAAGACCAAGTAAACAAAAAATAAGTTAAAATTAATTAAATCCAAACAAAATTAAAAAATAACATATTATTTATAGTGTTTTTACAGTGGTAAATAGTATTTTTACAGTGGAATAACTTATTTGTTTTAAACCTTAAAATTTAATATTTAATCATTGAAGATAATATTATTTTTTTCTGTTTCACATGTCTGAGAATTATTAATATTATCTTCAATGATTGCATAAAAAAATTACCACGGCTGAGAATTGAACCCCGATCAACTGCTTGGAAGGCAACTATGCTTACCATTACACTGCTAACTATTGTAAGAACGGCGGCATACATTCATTACATACATGTGTACTGAAAATAACAAGTTTTATTTAGTTTTCATTTTTAGAATGTTACGTACGTGTTCACATCACTACCGAAATTGAGACTTTCTTTAAAAAAAAAAAGTTTTTCAAGTTTTGAAAAAAAAAATAAAACGAACATTCCCGATTACGAATAACCGGACATCATTTGAAGAACTTCTAGTACCGCGTTATTACCGAAATATTTTATGGAATAGTGAAGGAATAAGTTAATCGATGAAGAACCTTCCAAAAGTCAAGGAAGTCTTGTTTTAATTTTTCGCGCAATATGTGCTGAAAACGTAAAATCTACAATTTTTATTAATTTATCTATTAACGTCCTTTTAGGGACTTTTACATATGAATATTAAAAATTATACATAATTAAACAGCCTCAGTAACAATCTTGTGTATTTCCTCTGACTCGTTACAATTATTTCCCTCCGTAAGTATTCTGGGCAATGAGGAATACATATATTATGGTAGTTAGTACTAAAATTTCTGCACTGAAATAAATCCTGACTTCTAGTATTATGTAGTGGAATCCTAAAGCTTATCAGTGAAAGGAATTCTGGAGTATCAATTGCATATACGTACGTACCAAGATGTTTTTGGTTACTTTTGTATCTATTTATCTGTATTTTGGAATATCGCTACAGATTAACCTGAATGTTCACGGTACAGCCTTGAGTCTAGAAGGTCAGTATTTCCGCCTGAACTGTCCACTTCCTGTCCCACATACAGCCTGCCGTACATCCTCCCCTGGTAGCGGATAAGACAAGGGGTAAGGGTGGGGTGGAAGGTGGCGGGGACAGCCGATTAGCTCTATTAATATCTCCCACCCCCTCCCCCCTGACGCAGACGTGGAATATATTCTCGGCAGAAGGGTTTCTCGGATACAGCGTGCGATCTACCTGCTGGGGGTATGTTTAAAAGGGAACATTTCAATGGATGGATTCTTTTGTCATAATCTGATTTATTCGTCCTTGTTTTTTTTTTCATATTAGGTGTTTTCCGAAATAACGAACAAATCAGCAATCAATATAACTATAACACGAGTATTACGAGTAACTAGCACAGACCCGTGAAAAATCACGGGATAGAGGCGCTATTGTGTGCTTATCTTGTCAAAACGTGTTCCACTATTACAACGCGAGTAGCAGTGCGCGGGCACCGGATTCAGCAGTTTCCAGTCTTCCGGCGTTCGAGTGTTGGAGATTAAATTGGACTAATTGGAGGTAAAAAGTGAAACCAATTTTTTCACTCGGTCTCTCGTCTACTATGGGGATAGTCGGAATTCTCGACAAATCGGTTACATTTTTTTAAATTTCCAATAAAATAATTTTATGTTAAAAATATTATATTGTATCTACTTCATCGATTGTCTGAATTCCCAAAACAAAATATTCATATTTTGAAAATGATGACACTTAAATTCAAAGCAAAATTTCTAGAGTTTATTGAATCGTAGTTACGGACACACGACGGAAATTAGTATTTTTGACCATAACGACTAATGAGCCCCTGAGAAAGAGTGATTTTTTTATTCTTTGATACTGTTGAAAAATTAACTTTTGATTAAAATTTTATTAAAATAGATGAGATTTTTGCGCACTGAATTTTAAAAACATCACTAACCCTACAAATAAATTGTTATTCTTAAGAACGACTGTAAATAAGAAGTAGGTAGGTACTAACTTGTACAGGGTTTTCCAATAAGAGGTGTTATTTTGAATAGCCCGCTATTTCGGTAGATGTTACTTTTGAAGCTGTCATTTTTTTGTTATTTGACAAGTAGAAACTACGTTATTTATAAAAATGGAACGATACACGCTTCAACAACGCATTGAAATTATTAAAATTCACTTGAGTGAATAAAATGCAAATCATCTTGGGTGATGAGGCCCATTTCCACCTCGGTGGCTTCGAAACAAGCAAAATTGTCGCATCTGGGGCTCGGAAAACCCAAGTTTTATTGTTGAAAAGTCTTTCTATCTTCAACGTGTGACTTTTTGGTGCGGTTTATGGTCCAGCGGAGTCATTGGATCTTACTTTTTCGAAAATGAGGCTGAAGCAACAGTTACGGTGAATGGATATATCGAGAGATGATTAATGATTTTTTACGGCCGGAATCGGATGGTATTGATTTGGACAACGTTTATGGAGGAAACACATTATAAAAACGCGACGCGACGCCACGTCTCGACACCCGATGTGCACCGTGCACATTACCAACACGCGACGCCACGACATACTAGCAATTTCTGAATACAGTTAGCTAACAGCAGTGGAAGTGAATGCTTTTGTACTATGGATTTAATAAATAACGAGTCAGATGAAGACTTTGGAGAAGATTTGATGCAAATTATGGGTACATATATGATACTTTAACGACTCAAGAAAAAGAGAATAACTAGGCTTTACTGGGTTCATGAAATAAATCAAAAGAGGAATATGTGTGGTGAATATCATACTCTGTATCCAGACTTACTTTAAGATATTGAAAGATTTCATATGTATTTTCGGGTTACTAAAACACAATTTGAAGAAATACACGAATTTATTCAAAGTCCTAAACTCATGTCATATAGAACAGGATATTCTCACAGTATGATCCCTGTATATAGCTAAACTCATGTCATATAGAACAGGATATCGTTTTACCAACTCAATTAATTGTTCGTCGGTCATTTCGCTAAATAAATGCAAAAATAATATTAAATTGGCCAAAATTCAGTACATGCTCGGTGACAGTTCTCGAACGACTGACGCGTGGCGTCGGGTGTTGTCTAGAAACATACTGCGCAGGCCGCGTCGGGTGGCGTGTTTACCCCCACCATGGGCAACACGCCGACCTGGCACGTCTAGATCGGATGGCGTGTGCGCGCATGGCGTCGCGTCGGATGTTCATAGTGTGATTCTGGTCATAAGAAAACAATACATTTGATTCGACTCAACACGCATCGCGTTTCATCGGGTCGCGTCGGGTTTTAATAATGTGTTCCCGCCTTTACTTTTAACAAGACGGCGTTACGTGCCACACAAGCAACGAAACCATTGATCTTTTACGATTGAATATCAAAATAACACCTCTTATTGGAAAACATGTAGCTTGTGGCTTATACAAAGGTCAACAGGTAGAAAGTGAAGATATGTAAATTGGTAGGACTTTTGGACTTTTGGACGACGCGTTGCTGAAGCCAGGACCGCCTTAAGCCATGAGAGGGCCCCTGGGCACACCGAGCTTGGAGGTCCCTCACTTTAGTATCCGGGTGGAGAGAAAATTTCTCTAGAAAAATGACTTGTCGCTTTTGCAACTCGGCGTACGGAAAGGCGGACCCTGCACTGAATTTGGGGCCCTACACTAAGTTAATAAAACAACAAAAACCCAAAAGAATGTTTCTCCCTAGTGGAAGCTCACCACCCAAAGTTGATTCGTTACTTGAAATGCTTATGCAAAATTCACTCATACTTAATGTAAACAAAACTAAATATTTGACTTTTTCTATAACGGCCAGCTGATGATTAAGCTTTCAAATTACATGAGTGTAAGGGAAAAACTAAACGCAATCATACCACTACGTTGTGTATTATTTTCAGTATTTAAACTCTACTAAAGAAAATCTCTACTCAAATTTAAAAGAAAAAATGAGTAACCTACTGACCAACACACCTTCACTACAAGGACGAAAACCTCAAATCTACTGAACATCTCAAAATTAAATACATCTTTTGGCCAGAAAAACAATAATTTCCATGCTACAATACTCTATAATTTCCTTCCAAATTAAATTAAAAACACCATGGAGACGAAAAAAAAAGTTTAAAAACGAAATCAAAATATGGCTATCTAAACATGAAGATGAGGAAATCATTAAAATTATGAAGTAACATCGATACAACTTACAGTCAACAAACATGAAGATTTTTTTTAATTTTGTGGAAATACACAAAGATCAAGAAAGCATGATGTAACACCCATACAACAACCAACAACTTCGAACAGAAATACCTAGTGAGGAGGACTTAGAATAAACTACTTTCCCTTGTATTTTTAAATTAGTCATTAATAAAAAATTAAATTAAATTCTTGAAATGACTATTGCCATGTTAAGTGATCCGATGTGAAAAGCTGGGCACCTCATACCTCCTACCCTTCATGCACTTATTTCAACATCACATACTCCTTAGGCTGATTGACTCTTCCATGTGCCTAGTAGAACGGTTCGTCAAAAGGTACCTTACCATTGTAACATTGCAGGTACAAAAGCAGAAATAAATTCAATAATGAACCGACTGCACAATGCAGGGAATAAATATCACATGAACACCAACGGTACTGAATGTCTATCAGCCTATAAAAACATTGTTATTAAATCTGTATGTCTATCTTGATAGCATTGTAATGTTTATAAATTTTCAATGTATCTAAATTTATAGGAATGTGCATCCTATAGTTTACTCTGTTTGTTGCTTTAAGTTAATATTTCTATACTTGTACATATTTACCAATTTAATAAATCTTCATATTACGTCTAGATTAACCCGACAATCTGATTTATTTTATCTACCCTCGTGTAGAACAAACATTCGAAAAAAATCCCCAATTCCTCGTATATGTGCACAATATAATACAAAATTTTACAGCATTGTCATTTTTGGTAATAACCTAAAGAAATATCAATATGAAGTAATGCGTACGATCGATTATTAATATGAGAGTATGGAATGTATCGGGAGCATCTCCTATCCTCTTCCTATTTTCATTGAAATTAATTTTAAGATATAAACTTCATTTCCAATGAACTATAAGAAACTTCTGTGGCTTGACTTCAGTTAACTTGTATATTTATATCTATCATTGTATATTATGTAAAAGCTGTTTGTTTCTTACAAATAAATAAATAAATATTTTAATTGTTATATCTCTATTACTCTTTGATTATATCAAATGTATTTTTAATTGTATCATATGTAAAAGCCCTAATTGGGCGTGTATAAATAAATAAATAATAATTGGGCTGTTGTAAATTTATAAATACCCTAGTGGGCCCGGGCAGACCTTCTATGTAGACCGCTTTTTATATAGACCTCATTTTATGTAGACCGCCTTTTATCTGTTGTCGGATATTTTATGCATTTGACATACATAGAATACATGCGCAAGTCATATCCATCGTAGATATTGTTTTGACGTTTCATTTGATATCGATCATTTCAGAAAATTGTGATTACTGTTCAGTACGGTAGAAAATAAGTAAAAATGCGACTGATACGGTTCTATACTCTTTATTAAAACTGTCTTTAGGTGTGACAATCTTTCACAATGTAACAGATTGCCGTACGAATACGATCCATAGGAAAAAACTTTCGATGTCCTTTTTTTATTTCATTTTGTATTCATCTCATTTCCAAGTGTAATAAATAAAATGACATTTTTTAATTGATAATGTATCAAAATCAAATGTTATAAATGAGGTAAATAAAGATTGATTCTTAATTCTAAACAATATTGCCGTTTAGACATAAGAATCAATTGATTATAGTAATAAATTTTAATTTAATGTGGTGCGATTTGGTGAACAATATTATTTGTCAATCCGTCTTTTGCCAATATGAATAGATAAAGCTTACACAACTTAAAAATTAATTTTCACTCTTTTTTCCTATGAAAATCCTTAAATTTGCATTTAAAAATATTGAGGGGGGGTATACAGAAGTTAAAATTTGTGGTTGTATTATTTATGGCTGAACAAAAAAAAAAAAAAATTTAGATCTCGACAACAGCGCCACCTATCGAGTTTAAAACTATCCTTTGTTTCAAGCTGGAACCAACCATACACATTAAATGGTCAGTTTCGGGGGTTCGCGTGTAGCAACGCAGTGACGAGTGATTTTTATGTAAAGAAGACAAGATGTTGTAACAAAAATTAAAAACGAATTATTTCTGCTGCGCCTAGAAATCTAAATTCTGCAATACTAGCAACATGTGAGACTGCCGTAGGCACTGTACCAGCCTGATAGGCTGGTACAGTTAGGGCTGTTACCTTTCATAAACAGTAGACCCGGAGATTTTAGAAATATAGTTTTTTTGTTAAAATTAAACTTTTTTAGCATGAATTATTTAATTAAGGCAAAATTTCATAGTAAATTACCATTGGTAAGGTTTTTTTTTTAATATAAACGACCTAACTAGTGCTAAGCTGACTTGGACCAGCTTGACACAAACTATATTTTTCATTCTGAAGGGATTGTTTAAGCATCTTTTCTTGTTCAGGTTTCTCCAAAAACTTCAAAAATTCTTGGCAATTCATATTGTAATTAATCTTCACAATTAACTCTGCCTTCACCATGTCCACTGACAAGCTGTTTCCACTCGACTGTCCACAATTTTCCCATTAAAGAAAAGACGCGTTCAACAAAACCATTGCTTATAGGGATTGAAAAATATTTTAAAATTATTTTTGGCAGTTCGGTGAAGGTTGAGGTGACTTTGAATAACTGAAACCATCGTAAATCAACAAGCAATGTTGAATTTACGAACTGAGGAAATACTTATTGGTTTAATTTTCGGGTCTCGTCATAAAGTTTATCTTCGTCGACATTTTTCAAACCAAGTGATTAGACAGCTTCCACAGTATCTTTGTAACTTACTGCACTTGTTAGATCGAATTTGGAAAATATTTTGAATACAGAATCCTCAAAATCATCATATTTCTGTATGTATTTGAGAGTTCTCCTGTAAACCTCATTAGCTTCTTTTTTTAATTAATTCTGATCAGAAGGCCTAAAAAACTTTATGTTTCTCAGTATTTTGGCACCGTAAAATTCATCATGCATTCACTCAGTCAAACAGTCACGCGCTCCACGCCGTGATGGTCGTCTGTCGCTTCGCTGCCACCGCCCGGTCTGATCCGGAGGAACCTAGGAGCAGAGATGTGCAAAATGGGTACCCAAAACCATTTGAAATGGAAATGGGTCAAAACTTCATTTGAAAATGCAAAATGCAAAATGGTTTTTAGAAAAGCATTTCAAATGCAAAATAGGGTAAACCACCCTATCATTGGCACTCCACCAATTTATTGGCATGCTCTAGTTTTTTAAGAAAATTAAGATTTTTTGTAGCCAGATCTTATATTTTTTAGTAGAAATTAAACAGTAGTTGATCATTTCTTATCATTTATTACTCAACTGGCAACACACGTTTTAATTTTTTTCAAACATGGCGGCGCATTTACCATCTGTTTGACAAGCCGCAACCTGTGCGACAAAAACAATCAAAATATTCGTTTTTTACTAAGGTAAGAGCTATCGTAATC
This sequence comes from Hesperophylax consimilis, assembly GCF_061612785.1. Lineage (NCBI taxonomy): Eukaryota > Metazoa > Arthropoda > Insecta > Trichoptera > Limnephilidae > Hesperophylax > Hesperophylax consimilis. Next base: position 36,409,994 of record NC_142841.1, read on the forward strand.
TTTTAAAAATTGCAAATCTATTTTGTTTTTCTTATACCTAATCATTTTGTTTTATTATTGAATATATTAACTCCCTTTTTAAAACATTATTTTATAATTTAACCGCCAACTTTTAGTTATTTGTGGGGTGCCAACATTTGGTATGCGTAAAATCGGTTTATCCATTTTATTGGCACACATGCCAATAAAAGGGCATTTAAAATAATTTGAGTTTATTAAAAATTATACCTTGTTTGTCTCAAAATTGAGTTTAAATTGCATTGAAAATATTTTCTAACGTTTTGAACACACCAATCCAAAAGTTGGCCCACTGCCAATTATATAAAATCCATTTATTGGCACGGGTGTCAAACATTGGGTAAAAACGTGCCAATAAAAATATTGTCTTTTCAGCCACTTTCAAAATGAAGCCTAGTCAGAAGAAGTCTAGAGAAAAAAATAGTAAAAAATGTTTTTAACGGAAAATTTATACCTACAAAAAGCTCTCCACGAAATATCAAAAGGCATGAGCAAAAAACTTGCTGCAAAAACCTTCAGCGTACCACGGTCTACTATACAATTCAGATTGGAACATCCTGATCATCGCTCTAAGCCCGGTCCGTCCACAACTGACTTTAACTGACGAAGAAGAACAGCTTTTTGTTGACTGGATAAAAATCAGTAGCAAAAAAGGGTTTCCAAAGAGGAAAGAAGATTTGATAAAGAGTGTTTCAGACTTTATCAATAAATCGGGGAGAGCCAGCAGTTTTAAGAATGGTGAGAAGTGGTTTAAATTGTTTTTAGCTAGACATCCAACAGTTACATTTCGAACACCAGAAGCCGTAACAGCTGCCAGCTCCACAAGTAAGAGGCTCTAAAAGGGTAAGTAAGAGGCCCTCTAGTAAAGAGGTAGTAACCTCTCTTGTCTCTGCATCTGATGTAAGAGGCCACAGAGAGATGGCCACAAATGGCACTTGACGTATGCTACCAGTGAATTATGTACTAATTTAGGTATAATTCTCATAGCGTTATACCCTAACTGCACTAGGCTCCTTCAACCTGCAGACGTCGCCGCATTTCAACCATTCAAAACACAATGGCAGAAAACTGTCCTAATCCATCTCAAGCGTTAACGAAAGATGTTTCACAAGATGTTGAGGAAATAGTCCAATGCTCTGAATTAAATTATTTTATAGAAGATACATCAACCCTACAAGAACCTATTCCAGAAACAGTTAGCCAACAACCACACAATCATCTTTCACCCACTCAACAAGCATTCATTCAGCCAGAATCCATAGAGCAAGTATCCTCCCAAAAAGCCTCTACTTCCTTACAGCATGCTTCGATCTTACAGCCATCATTCACTTACGTACCAAGCAACAAACAACCATCCACACAACAAACATTTGTTCAACAAACATCTATCTACAAAGCGTCCGTTAGCAGTCAGCAGCAATCATCAATATATTCAACTCCCCAAAAACCATCTATCAGAGTAACTGGAGATGTCAAAATAGGTGAAGATCAAAATAATTTTATGCAACTGAAAGTACCACTGGTTAAGGAAGATAATATATTAAAATTACAAGATATTTTGGTACTTCCTAAAACGCCACAAAGAAAAGGGATAAAAAATACCAAGAAGACTCCTTTTGTACTAAAATCTGCCGAATGGAAAGCTCAGGAAAATGAAAAAATTAAAATTAAAGAAGAGAAAGCGGAAGGTGTTTAAAAGAGAAAAGAAGAAAGAGAACAAAAGAAATTGGAAAAAGAGAAACAAATGGTAAAGAAAAACAAAAAACAAACTAAAGACAAAGTGTCTAAAATTTTGTTTTCGGAAGATTTCTATAAACTTGACAATGGCAAATTGAAAGCTGCACTTAAAAATAATAACAAAGAAAACCAAAAAGCAAGTAGGTACTAGCAAAAATTGCAGTGCTGCTGAGATAGAAAAAATGTTGACTGAGTATTCAGATGACTAACGTGACTTAAGAATTACTTATGATCTTAATCAATTAGATTGTGATTTAATTAAATATAATTAAGGAAGTTAAATAGTCTTAAGCTAAAATTGTTCTATTTTTTGTTCAAGCCTAGGTAGAAGGCTTTTTTGGTTTTGTTTTAATACTTTAGGGAAAGTTTATTTAACTATAAGCGTTTCAACTGATATGGGATGTTCCTATATAAATAAATGTTACTTTTCTCAACAAAGGATTTTATTTTGTTTATTTCTATTAAGAATTATCTTAAAATAGGTACCAACATAGACGATGTATAATACATTTTAAAACCCCTACATAAGACCTAGCAGCTATTTTTCAGTCTCGGGAGAACAGTGACAATAATAGGTAATAATCACTGCCAATGAAAGGTTTGGCTATGCCAGAAACTGGTATTTGAGGTATTTTTTTAAAAGGTACACTATATTGAAGAAAACGATATAATTTATTAATGATAAGTACTTTATAATATTCTGCAGAGATTAGAAGACCAATATAAATGCTTTTCTCTTTGTTAAAACATATTTTTACATGCAAATTTTACCGGTTTTGTGAAGTAGCTGCTTAAAGTGCCAATAATTGGGTGGTTTACCCTACCTATTTTCAAAATGCAAAATGGTTTCTCAGGTCAAACAATCAAAATAGTTATAGAATTTTGAAACAATTTTATCATTTAATAATGGACATCAATGTAGAACAAACAAGTAAATCCAAAAACACCACGACTACGGATTATGAAACCACAAAAAAATTGCGCAGGACTAATGTTGCCAACGTAAAAACATAGAAACTGCTATCTAGCATTTAATATTACAGCGTCATGGCCCCATGTTCAGTATTTTTTTGTAATGGTATCACTCAATTGCCAGGGCTACTACCAGGGAGCAACTTGACAAATGTAAATTATCTCTCGTAGCGAGGTTGAGGACCGACTGATATTTGGGGCTTATGAAAAAAAGATCAGTGGAGATATGTAATAGGAAGAATGTTGCAAAAAAGCATTTAAAATGGAAAATGCATTGAGAAAAGCATTTAAAATGCAAAATGGTTTTTAGAAAAGCATTTAAAATGGAAAATACCCATTTTGCATTTCCATTTGAAATGGATTTATTTGAAATAAAGCACATAAATTAAAGCACGTAAATTGGCAATAGTTTCTTTCCAACCAGTGGAAAGATCACGTTGTAGACACTGCAGCAGTGTTTCCCGAACTGTGGTGTGCAAAATATCACATCCACATTTACAAACATTTGTCATTCCACGAAAAATTTACAATTATTATGGTGTTTAAAGTTAAGACTTGAGAACAAAAGGCTAGATTCCTCTTTTTTCAAAAATGAAACACTTTGTAGAAGTGGAAATTACACCGATTTTATTGTTGTTTTTTGCAAAGTTTATAATGCTACCGACACTCTGTGCAGATCACTCCACCAACGGAGAGCGAAATATAATTGTCAATTTGGGTTCCTTTAGCTAGAAGCTATCGAAGAGAAGTGAGTTCCCTAATCAAAATTGGATCTTTAATAACCTAGTTTCGCTGCCTTTAAAGAAGGTGCAAACTAGCGACATCTATATTCTAAATCAGTTAGGGCCCGTTCCCACTTCCGTTTTCAAATCGGAGGCGGGTCCCGTTTTAAAAACGGATGCCCTAGTGGCTGTAGTGGATGTATGGAGCTGTTCACACTTGTCCGACACGATTTGAAAACGGATCCGACATTTTTTGTCGGATGGATCGCCTACGCAGCGCGTCCGTTTTCAAATCGTGTCGGAACACGCTCGCTCATAGTGTTGTATGGAGCTGTTCACACTTGTCGTCCAGTCGTTCCGGCAGAGTCCCCGCCAAACCCCGACCCCTCCCCGCCCGCTCCCTGTCGCAAGGAAGCAGGCACGCTGCGTGCTTGTATTTGGTTATTTTGTTAAGTAAATAAATCAAAACTACAATAATGGATAAGGAAATAAATCCCGAAAATTTAATACCACTGGTCGAAGAAAGAGTATGGTAATATTTTATCTTTAACCAAATAAAAACAAAACACTTGGTGTACACAACTTTTGTACATCAAAATTTTTATTTTTATTTTTTTAAGTTTACTTTTTTTAAATTTTAAAGCTTTAATGAGATGCACGGAAGAGCTTATTATTTTAATAAACACATAATAAAAAATATTTGAGTTGTTATTGTTTTCTTACTTTAAAATATCGATAGCCTTTCTTCAGGACAAATGCACTTTCTCAATTTTGTATTTTGATATGTTAAGTTCTCTGAAACTCATTCCAGTAGATGGTTAAAGGAAGTGATAGACATTCTCTTAAGCCATTAAGCGCCCTTGAGGTGATTTTTCATGGTGAAAACGGCGCTATATAAATAATCCAATCATTATTATTCTAAAATAATTAAAGAACTTTAGTTCATCACTTCTCAACTCACCAATTAACACTTGGAAAATTCCTACAGAAAATCATTCGGCTATGATTGGGTGTACCCAAAATTTTCTTTTCACTTTTTTCCTTCTTTTTAATAAGTACAACATGACAACAAGAGCTTCATCGTCGTTCATTGCGCACCATTACTGAAGAATGAGCAAATAACATGTTTTTGTTGAATCGACAATTATTTTTTTTCGTAGAGTATGGTCCGTTTTTAAAACGGTAGTGTGAACAGGGCCATTGGCCATCCGTTTTTAAAACGGGACACGCCTCCGATTTGAAAACGGAAGTGGGAACGGGCCCTTACTGTTTTTAATTATAATTGGTTTGAAACTCGGAGCAATTTCCAACATATGGCAACAAACAAATTAATCCGTATTACGCTGAGGTTGCGAAAATGCAACGGTCAGCTTGCCGGGTCAAATTATGAGAATTTGTCAAGGAATCGCCTTATATCTTCAAGTATTCATTAAAATAATCTTGCTACCATCAGGAAAACAGAAAAAATAGATTTAATTTAGATGATATTTTATATAACATTCAAATTGGGAGGCAGGTATGGGTACCGCCGCCCCGGGAACCATTTATTGGATAACCAACACCTCTGTCATATGTCACCGCAAGTGGTTAACTACTTTTGGTGACTTAGCAGGGGTGCCCGGGTTCATAGGGTGAGGTTTGTCCAGGTCTTGGCGACAGATGCGTCTACCCTCCCACGTTCGTGGCAGGCTGGATCGGGAGAGACCGGTTGAGGGAGACCTTTTGACCTCTCCAGCAAGACTCTTTCGGAACATCGCCTTGGACTCCAGTAAGAGGGATGGATTCATACGTCACACACACAATGAATTCCAGATTCCTACCCACCCCTCATACCCTTTTCATTCCCAGAACATCCTGCCCTTCCTTTCCCAAAATATCCTTCTACACAGCATTCCCAAAGATGACATAGGACCTGAGGGGAATTATTTACCTCGGGCCTCCTGTGTTTCCATCTAATGTAAAATATGTATTTTATATTTATTATAATAAAAACATTTTAATAACTTTTGAGTGATTTCTCAAATTATTTCTTTAAGTTTTTTTACATTAACTGCACAGGTGGTCCTGAGGAATATAATTTCCCTAAGAGCCTATTTCATCTTTGGGGGTGATGTGTGGAGGGTCATTTTAAGGAGAGGACGGAGATCAGCAAAGCTGTTGAACTCGAGAACCGTATTGTTATATGAATTGCAGATATGATCCATTCTCATGTGACAAATGTCAACCATGTATAAATGTTGGGCGCGTGTTTCCTGACTATGCACTGGTGCTGAAGGGATTAATGACGCTAGTTCCTCGGAACATCTTCCATTGAAATACCGATAGAACAGGGACAGCAAGATAAGGGAATCTATCTGATTTTGTACAACAGTAGGGCGCACTTACGACTTGCACAGGGTCAGCAGTTGTGCACTCGTTAACGCAACACTTAAAGTAAAATTTCTTACATAATTTAATTTTTTTTTAATGGTGTGCCTGTTTTTATTGTCATCTATCCAAATTTCGTAAAAACCTGACAACAAGAACCGATAGCGGTGAAATATGGGTTAAAGAACTCTTGGCTCAGGTGCATTTACAAATCAGAGCTTAACCTCTCGAGTGCCAACGTATTAATTTTTTTTAAATTTTTTTTTTCCTTTATTTTTTCCCAATTTATACATTTGACATTACAGTTTTATAATAATAAGAAAGAGAACCCAATAAGGCGCAGCCTGTGCGTGGGTAATATAAGTGTATAGATTATATTTTTGTACCTAAAAATAACAGTAAGCATATAAAGAAAAACGATATTATAAAGGATATGTTTAAAAAAAAAAAATCCGAATATAAGTAGCAATCCTGGGGAAACTCATTGTTGATTATATACTGTTTGTGTAAATTAAATACTGTTTATATTAATTGAATACTGTTTATGTAAATTAAATACTGTTTATGTAAATTAATAAATACATTATCTGGTAAGACGGTACAATTTATAAAAACATTGCTTTGCAAAATACAAATAAGTTATTACGAAAATAGCATCAGCTGGCAGATGGTGAAAATTTAGCTTCGGCACACCAAGAGTTAATGCACATAATATACTTACATTCCATTCTACCCAGTTCATCTGTCGTCCAAACATATGTTAGGAAGATAAATGTGGAGTGGAGTTGAGCGGTGGGGGGTAGGGGGAAAGGGAGAGGAGGCATGAGGGAGAGGATATACAAATATTAGGGAGGTACTTTATTTTCAAACTGCTTAAAGATCTCTCAGTGCTTTGAAAAATAAAAGCTTAACATGATCTATACGGCTGTTGCACATGTGATCCATCAGCGGATAACACCGCACGAGGTGTTGCATTTGTGATTCATGATATTTACCTAAAACATTTTTTCAAAAAATTGACCAGCATGGTAAATGTTAAGTGCAGATTATCCCAGTGTCTATTGGCTGCTAATGGTGTGAGGAATTACATTATAAATAATAAATTAACAAGGGTGTAACAAAACTTGTAATTCAAATATATTTTATGTGGGTATAATTTAAAAGTACAACTCTGAATAAATCCATTGTTTTATCACTACATAACAGGAATGCTTCATATGCATAAACACTCTATTAAAAAACTATATTGTGGGTAAATTTATATTTTTAAATTACAAAATATACGTACATATATAGATTACATAGTGATCTGGGTAAATTTGTAGAAAAATAATAATGTTCAATAAATATTCAATAATAATCATAAAAAATTGGAAATACACAGAAAACAGTATGGAATACAAACATACTGTCATTACGCTTGCAAGACTGGCTATGTGAGTTTAGGAAACAAACAACATTTGAATGACGTTAGTGTGTTAATCGTTAGACTTATATGCATTGCAGCATACAGCCGAGGTTGAGCCTGATTCCTTGATTTTTTCCCCTTTCATTTATATCTTTTGGGAAGTTTATCATTGTTTTGTACAGCAGTTTTGTGAAATTTCACCGCAAGGGCGGTATTATATTACAAAACATTTACCTATACGTTCAAATTTATTTCTAATGGAGGTAGTTACTTAAAAAAATTTCAACAATAGTGCCTACTTCATAATGTATATTATATAACCTATATTAAAATCGGTATCAAAAATAGAACAACACCTCTTTTCCATACCGAATCCATATCGAAAGCAGTGTTGCCAACGGATCTTGGCTTAATGTCGCCGTTTTTCAAACATTTAGTAGCCTAATGTAGCCGAATTTTAGTTGCAGTAATTCTAATGAACTCGCATAAATTCTGCCCACATATATTCCCCAAAATAATTCCAAATTAGTACTCCCCACAAAATATTTGAAATCCATGGGGGGGGGTTGTTACAGAACTTCGCTGAAAAAAAATTCCCCATAACCAAAAACATCATATGTGATTCCCCACAGCAATTTTGAAATCCATGGGGGAGGGGTGGCTACGGAATTCCATTTCGAAAAATTCCTCACATTTTTCCATTCACAATTTTCATTTCAATTATTTATTATTTGTCATTTGGCTGATTTACATAACTTGTCTCTGAGGTAGCCTAATAGGCGACCAGTCGCCTTTTAGATTTTTTCGTCGCCGATTCTCGTTCTGAGTAGCCTAAATGGCGATAAATCGCCTTCGTTGGCAACACTGATCGAAAGACCACTTGCATGGAATCCGTACGAAAAAATATGTAAAAAAAATCAACTTGGATAAGCAATGATGCATAATAACGTAACAACTAACCGTAAATACGACCTTTTTTCTAACGTGCCTACACGCTTACATAAATTTTTAGCAAAAAATGCACAACCTCTCTCCTCCACGTTAGCTCACTGTTTGACTGGATATTATTTGAGAAGCTTTTTATATATTTTATTTATTTAACCCTTAGGATACGAACAACTACAATAGCAGTCCAGTGAAATTATTATTACCTTCAGGTGCACTGCAATGTGCAGCGTATAGAGGGAGGTTTTATAAATTTTGAACGCATTTCAATATTGTCCATGCAAATTCGTAAGTAAAACATTGACATTGTAGATGCATGTCAATTATGTCAAATATGATTCTCAATATTCTCGAACCATCTGACCAGCTTCTAGAAATATAACAGTCAATATACCAGAGGCCTGAGGGTTTAAATAAAAGATGTGTTTCGCTTAGTCAAATGAATGATTTATGGCATTTGATCAAATGAATGATTCAAAACGTAGATGAAATGGATGAGATACATCATTTCTGTGGAATCTTTTATTTATGTAAAAAGGTACCACGCTCTAAGCAATTGGTATTTTATATGAGCTCAGCACGATTTTATGGAACTGGTGAAAATATACTTGTCCTATAATTAAAATGTAAATCTTAAAAGAAATAACGCCCACATGAACACTCGACTAGCGTAATAAATTTACATAAAGTTCATGTGATATTTTAACCTATCCAAAAAACAGGGGCAGTTTGAGGGCCTTGAGCCAATTTTTCAAAATCAAAACATTAGTTCACACGGTACACCAAAGTTATAGTTAACTTCTATCATTGTGCAGCTACCTAAAAATAGTAACTTCATTCACGCTAACAGATGGCACTATTGCATTATTACATATACCTAATTTCTTTGAATAGTTTGGCCTATATGTAAATAGGAATGGATACTAATTAGCAGTCTTGCCACTCTCCAAGGCATTGTTGGGAGCAGGTCCTTGGGTGGGCACGTGGTACATGGCGTCCACAAAGTACTTGGTTATGTCGCTCACAAGCGAGCGGTCAGCTATTTCTTGGGCAACACCGTATACTGCCATCTGGAACACATTCAAAACAATGTTTATAAGACTTCGCTTTTACAGAAAAGGTTGAGTTACCCCCTCACTTTGATAAGACAATCTCTAATGTAACATTGTAAACAATCAGAAAGTGGGCTCAACGCGTTAAGTCACATTTTAAGCATAAATTGATCTATTCATAATCGAAATGTTTGGTGATCAAATCTGAATAGTCAGATACTTCTCCACCTTCCTATTTCCTGTCTCCTCCCCCTCTGTACTCACCATCAACTTCACAACATACCTCAATCTGGGATGCCATAGTATCACTGGCTCCAGACGGTTGGGTTGGGTGCAGTTGACTCTAGTGACAATAATTTTGTCTATTGATAGGCACAGACAACATTTTTGCAATGAAGTATTGGCTGGAACTCACATGAATGTATTTTAATTTGAACAATCATTTGATTATTCAAGGAATATGAAGAACAGAGCACAAAATGGTGACCAACCTTGCCCTCCACGGGTTTTTTGGGATCTTTCATGATCTCAGCCGTAGCTTGTCTCACATCCTCAATAAAGGAGTCAGCAACACCATCAGCCGTGTGCAGCAGAGTTACGCACAGATGAATTCTGCAATGACAATTAATATTTGTACTTTTAAATCATTTAGCTCCTATTGTGTGCATTCAATATCAATCAATATTGTGTGCATACAATCACACCTCCTATACATATTTTGGTTACTTTATGAGTGACAAATCGCAGGTATAATAATAATATTCATCAATGACATTGTCGACCAATTTAAGGGTGTAGAAGTCCTGCTATTTGCAGACGCCTTAAAAATATATAAAAGAATATGAAATGTATACAATTTAGATCTAGCCTAACTTAGATCAAATTCATGAATGGTGTGAACAAAATCGTAATACTTGAAATGTCAAGTAATACGATTTTCCAAAACTCATTATAATAACTTGCATGAATATACATTAAATAATATTAAATCAACAAATTCGTGACTTGGGTGTAATATTCGATAAAAACTTGACAATCATTGCACACATTAACAATGTAGGCTTTGTTTCCTTTGCAAAACTTTAATTGATTTTAAGGCCTTATATTGTATGAGAAACCTCTATATTTCATTAGTTAGAAGTCAAGTGGAATATAATTAACCTCTTTGATCCCCTCTGTATAAAGTTCACTCTAACAATACAGAAAGAGTTCAGCACTTTTAAGCTCAAAATTTCAATTGAATACATTAATTATGTCAGTTTGATGAATCAATTCGACCTAATAATGCTGTCTGATAGGCGAATTATGTCGGACCTGGTTGTATTACACAGAGTCATTAACAATTTAATTGACAACCCTGCCATTTTCGCTACTATAAAATTCCATGCACCGACTAGGAACACAAGACAAAATGTAACATTCTTCTGTAATACATACACAACCAATCAGCACACTCACTAACCAATAGGATGCATGATCTAGGCAACAAGTTTAGGGATACTATTGATATATTTAATGACACCATTTATATACCAGAACTTTGTTGAAACATGGAAATTATAGTAGCATTGGTAACATAGTTTTAGTGATTTGTCTTATATGTAGTATTGTTCTAGTTTCTATATTATTTTATGTTACCTTTATTTACCTGCTATTTTATGTTACATGTTATACTGATATTGTATTTTATCTAGTTTTTTTTTCATTATATTCTCATTATATTTAAAATCACAGTTTTATATTTGTGTATTCATAGATCTATTTTGTACCTACTTTGTAAGGGATTACATCTACGTACTGTTATTATGTCCTATATAATACAGATATTCTCCAATGTAAACTGAACCATGTATTACTTTTATGTAAAAGCCTTTTTAGGTGTATAAATAAATAAATTTAAAAAACTTTAACTCGCAAATCAAAACAAGCATTCAAATTCAAACATAAAAAAAATGTTAAGTTACGCTATAAATAAGGAGAGCACGTGAGAAGAATACTAGTAGTTCTGTGAACAATAGACCTCGCATCCAAAAAAGTATGTTTCTAATTTTCTCTTATTTAATAAATCAAAACAAAAATTTCCTCCGAAATCTTGAGATTTATAAGCAGGTAATTAAATACCTACTGACTTAGTTATAAACCATGTATATTATTTTATATATGAAACATCTTTTAATTTCAAATAAAGAACATTACAATTTTAACCAGAGAAACCTCACTATAGAGAGTTCTTTTTTTAAACGCAAATGATGCAGATGCGAAAAAATGCAAATCGAAAATTTGACATTTGAAAAAAAAATCTTTACTGAACCATTAAAATAGTCACCATCTTGAAGTGGAAACATACAAACAAATTTATAGACATGAATAAAATGCAAAACGGTCGAGTTAAAACAGGTCTAGGGTGTGCTGAGTGAAAGAATCTGTATTATTAAGTTTTACGTTAGGTTAAGTTTTTTTTAAGTCAAGTTAAGTTTTAATTTTAGGTTAGGTTAGTAGTTGTCTGGAATTACCTGAAAACTTTTGTGGATTATAAATGTTAGTAAGTGATGTGCGTACCCTGAAGGAAACTGCAGCGGATTGAGACTCCAGCCCAGTTTATGCAGTTCCCCGGACAGCAGGAAGATGTCAAAGTCCTTGGAGCCCAGCGCGATCACGGAGGTGGCTGGTGTACCAAACACAAACAGACCGGGCACTTGACGCATGCTGGAAATAATTAAACAAACTAAATATTACCACATTACTTTTGCATTTCAACATTTTCATAATATTACAAAACAAATATATATAACAATACAAAAAAGTTGTACCACAAAATCGACCCCAAATGTGATGTAGATTCAAAAGTTTCCCGCTTCCACTATGAGTTTCCAGAGACTGACCTAGAACATGGGTCTGGGTGGTGTCTGCGGGCCAACAAGGCCCCGAATAAGTAAATCGGTCATTTGTTAGTTAAATTTATACCCATCAAAATGCTTATTTCATTAATTTTTATTTTATATTTCATTATACAGGGTTTTCCAATAAGAGGTGTTATTTTGAATAGCCCGTTATTTCGGTAGATGTTACTTTTGAAGCTGTCATTTTTTGACATTTGACAAGTAGAAACTACGCCATTAATAAAAATGGAACGATACACGCTTCAACAACGCATTAAAATTATTAAGATTCACATGAGTGAATCAAATGCAAATCATCTTGAGTGATGAGGCCCATTTCCACCTCGGTGGCTTCGTCAACAAGCAAAATTGTCGCATCTGGGGCTCGGAAAACCCAAGAGTTATTGTTGAAAAGCCTCTCTATCTTCAACATGTGACTGTTTGGTGCGGTTTATGGTCCGGCGGAGTCATTGGACCTTACTTTTTCGAAAATGAGGCTGGAGCAACAGTTACGGTGAATGGATTGCGCTATCGAGAGATGATTAATGATTTTTATGGCCGGAATTGGATGGTATTGATCTGGACAACGTTTACTTTCAACGAGACGGCGCTACGTGCCACACAAGCAACGAAACCATTGATCTTTTACGATTGAATATCAAAATAACACCTCTTATTGGAAAACCCTTTACTTACAAAGAAGGTAGAAAAAAAATATTTTTTCTAATAATCGTTAACTCACAATAATTGCCTCTAAAATCATGAAAAATCGACTTCTTTGATGGCCTATATTTTATATTTCGAAATACAAATAAATGGAGTAGCTCATATCTTTACTAGATAATTGCTAGACCTTTTGATTAAAAAAATTATTATTCAGTTTGGTTAGGTATTTTGTCAAAATCCAAATTTAAGAAAACTTCTCATGTGGAAACCTTATATATGGGTTTCACCGTATATAAGTCCATGGAATAATGCACAATTCAAAATTTATGCAGTCTTTGTAAGTGGAAATTTACAACATAATTGCTTCGAGACATACAACATTATAAGGTGCAATCTGCCTAGTATCGCGAGAAAGGTAAACATATGGTAATTAAACATGTCGGTTGGCTACAAAATGTACATATTTGACCGGCAAGAAGGAAATTGTGTTTGTATATTTGATCCATTGGGCTAATATTGGCACACTAAGTACAATATGAGGTGCTCAGAATTAGAGTGGCTTAACTCTTTGCACGCGGCCGTATCAACTGTTGTTACGGCTAAAAGTCTATACTCACACGCGGCTGTATCAACAGTTGATACGGAAACTTTGATGGCCGATATTCCAGCGCTCTTTCGTCATAAATGTATTTCTTGCTCACTTGGACATTCGTAGAACTATCACGATGCTGACATCTACAAGAATTTCTCAAAAATAAAATTGTATTTCATAAAAAAAGATCGATAATCAAGTGCACCTCTTCGCGCCTTTTAGTCCATTAGTTTACATTTTTGTCAACGGATGGCGTTAGTCCTAGTATGTCATTCACAACTTTTCATAACTAAAAATGATAAGTGATCATGGTGTCCCACTTGTGTCTATCAACGCAGTGGCCTAAGTACACACACGCCGAGTGAATGGCGGGACCACATTCAAAAGATACGGTACGTCTTTGTATGAAATTTTATGTTTTTGTTTTCATAAACATCTAAGAGTGTTGACACACGAGGATTTGTTTTCATATTGTGGAGAATAATCTGTTCTGTCTATATAGTCCAATAAATCATGCCAGAATTCTATAATTTGACATTTAATTGCGTGTGTAGGTATTTGAAAATATGTACCGCGTACGGGTATAGATAAAACGGAGCAAATTAACGCGTTCAAGAGGTTAAGCACCAAGGAGTAGTTCTGAGCAAAATTACTTTAAAAAATTAAAATGATTTAAAAAAATAAAAATAATTTTTTTACTAACTTTTGAAGGTTATCCTTGTAATATATTATTGAAGAAGAAGATAATACTAATAAATCTAAACGAAACATGAAACAGAACAATGCATAGAAAAATAAAAAGGTAATGGTCTCAACTGGGAATCAAACCCAGGATCATTGTCTTACCAGGACAACTGCGAACCAAACAAATTCTCATTTATAAACCAAACAGTAATGCGTTTTTAAAGTCGTTGAATGGTTTGTTTGGTAAAGATAATGATAAGAACTTACTTTTCTTCGATGTATCTAGCAGTTCGGATGATGCTCTCAGTCATCTCGATGTAGCGCTTCATCCCGAAGAACCTCATGGTGGCCCAGCAAGCCGCTATCACGCCACCAGCGCGGGAACCTGGATATAAGACCATCTTTAAAACACTTGATCAGTAGCATATTAAAAAAAAAAATGCATTGAGCCATAGAGGTTTTCAGGCCTACATAAAAAAATCACACCTCTGAATATTAATACAGAAATATATATACTGCTTAGTGTGGCTTAAAGCCAATGAATCAACCTATATTTCACCGCCTATCTAATATTTAAGAAAAAATTTATTAAGAAAATAATTTAATAATAAAAGTTATAAACGTGAGAATTTCATATGTTCGGCCCTTATATTACTATCAGAGACATGACTTCATGACAGCATTCACACTGTCAACTCTTCGATCAACGATACAATGTCTTCAGAAAGGACAGACCCTCAGACGTGAGAGACGTGACCGCGTCATGCGAAACCAGAGGCTCTCCTTTTTAGAAAGTGACGGTGAAAATATGTGGATTAAGGCTAAAATAAATTAATTAAGTTTTACATCTGTATAGTGTACACTTCACCAGCTTCGCAGAGAAATACTTACACCTTTTCAATAAGGTCATAGCTAATTTTTACCTTTTTAGTAGATAAAAAATTATTATTGTTGGTGATTTTAACTTATCTCCTGTGCGAGCAATAAAAGATATCAACTCAAAGAGATTTCTTATAATTTATGGAACTGTTCCAAATGGAACAAAACAACTTAATCACTAATGTAATGATTAGGACACTGGACATTTTTATCAGTAATTTTGATTTAAAAGTGTTCAATTCTGTATTCACTTGTTAGTGAAGATTCCTGCCATCTATCTTTATCTATAGAAATCGCACTCAATGAAAGAAAAGCCAGTCGTCAGAATTTGTTAAATAACGATAATGGAAATTGTACTAAGTGGGGATGGAACCAAGAATGTGATTTTCCACAACTGGAAACCTTTATTGAAACTAAATGACGTTGCTTTAGCCGTAAAATATTTGTATAGTGTAATTTATGACATTTTTGACATATGTTTTAAAAAAAACATACCTAGCTCTGAAAGAACTTACCCTAAATGGTTTAATCTTCTAGCTCTGAAAGAATTTACCCTAAATGGTTTAATCTTCTAGCTCTGAAAGAATTTACCCTAAATGGTTTAATCTTTTAGCTCTGAAAGAATTTACCCTAAATGGTTTAATCTTCTAGCTCTGAAAGAATTTACCCTAAACGGTTTAATCTTCTAGCTCTGAAAGAATTTACCCTAAATGGTTTAATTTTCTAGCTCTGAAAGAATTTACCCTAAATGGTTCAATGGTGAGATTCGTAGAGACTTGAAAATGAAATACAAGCATCAACTGGAAGCGCACCGGATTGGTAGGAGATCGGGAAATGTTTTGTGTTCCGAGATTAAAAATCATATGTTGCATAAATACTGCTCATATAGAATTTGTTCAAAGAATTTCGAAAATAACGCCAAGAGTGATCCCAAATCTTTCTGGAAATTTGTATCCGAAAAGAGGAAAGATGGTGGGTTTCTAAAGCAAATCTCATGGAATGGACATTAGTGCCGATATTCCGGAAGCATTTGCGGAATTCTTCTATGAGTCAGTGTACGGCGAACAAAGAGCTGAATTTGACTTATATGCTCATAATCGGCCCAAAATGTTGACATTTTAGGTGTAAATGAAAATGATTTCCTAGCCGCAATTAAAAAATTTAAACCAAAAAAAAATCTGTTGGACCAGATTTTATAAATACAATTATTTGGAAAGGATGTGCTGAGCCATTATGTAACCTCTCTTACATATCTTTAATATTTCACTTAACTCTGGAAAATTCCCTGACCGACGGAAAATCTCTTACACAAAAGCGACAATAAATCGTGTATATCCAACTACAGACCTGTGGCGAGTCTTTCGGCAAACAGCCAAATTATTTGAACTCATCATACATTTATTTATTGTACCTTTTCTCATAAAACAGCAACATGGGTTTAGAGAGGGCAGATCTACAACAACTAACTTAATGGTATTCACGGATTACGTCTCAAATATTTTAAACAACAAAAAAACAAGTTGAGGTTTCGTATAAAAGCCCAGCTACACTACTCGCGAAGTTGACCGAATACGATAGTGTGGGCACGAACATCACTTCGCTTCGGGCAACTTCGCTTCGCTTCGCCCGACTTCCGATTGTTGTCGGTAAATGCGCCCAAGTCAAAGGACTCGAGTCCGAGAGACTGAGTTGGACTGAGTTACTCGCGAAGTTGCACGAATGTGTGGGCACGCACTTCGAACTTTGGCTAACTTCGTCGAGGACTTCGTCGAAGCGTCGAAGCGAGTAGTGTAGCTGACACTTAATGATTTGCGAAAGCTTTTGACAAAGTAGATCACTTAATTTTACTAAAATAATTTGGTTTGTCACACCGACTGCTTTTGTTCTTTCATAATTATTTGTCTAATAGAAAACAATACAGTAGTTTATGGGTAGGTCGCTTCTAAACCTTACCTTACAAATTATGGGGTCCCACAAGGGTCTAATTTAGCACCTCTATTAATTTCTATGTTTATTAATGTCATAGCTCTGTTCATAAAATTCATTATTTTATTGTTATTTGCTGATGATATTAAACTTTACACCAGAATAAAGACTAAAGAGGACTCTATTCGTTTACAATTCAATATCGACGGCATAGTGGAGTGGAGTAATCGAAATAAACTTTACTTTAACAGCGGAAAGTGTACAATTATGCGCTTTACGAGAGCAAGGCATACGCTGTACTTTAACTTTAAAATATCTGGCACCTCGTTAAAACACATTTCTTTACCGAAGGATTTAGGAATTGCTTTTGACACGCGCCTGACTTTTCGTTCTCAAATCGGTTCAGTGTGCAACACTGCCATGCGAATGCTAGGTTTTGTAATCTGCAATGCAAAATCTTTTTCTAATACGACAGTCATAAAGCTTTATTTTACTCTGGTTCGTAGCAGTCTCGAGAGTGGCTCAGTAATTAGGGGACCCGAAGATGCCATACACAGAAAAGGTGCAAAAAAAAAGCTTATGCGATACCTTTACATGCGAAAGTTTGGGTACTACCCCTTGTTATGTCCCTATGAATTTCTCGCTGGAATGCTATTAGATTGTCTAGATGTTGTAAAAATTGCAACGGTAGTAGTAGCACATAAGCTGCTCAACGGACACATTTGCAATCCTGATGTTCTGGAGCATATTACGTTTTATGTCCCCTATAACTTCACCAGAGCTAGGCAGCACTAGCTCTTTATTTTTCCAAGAGGCAGGACCAACCTACCAATGCTCATGCCTCTGAGGAAAATGACGCTTTTAAACCAACTTCTTTCAGAAATAGACATATTTCAGTCAAAACACAATGAATTCAAGATTAGAATAAGCATTTTTTTTTAACACGATGATGCATCGCAACTGATTAAATTTAATAAATGTATATAATATGATTAATTGTAAATGATGTGAAATGATATTGGAATCACTGTTTTTCACAAATAAACAATAAATAAATAAAACTTATTTAAGGCAATATTGAATATTACTATTTAAAAATGTTGTCTACAGTCTATTGGTATTCAAAGGTAGAAGCTAAATCAAGCTAGCGACGACACATGTTAGCTAATTGTGGGAAGTACAAAATAAATTAAATTGAATTCATAAAACCAACCTATATACACAGCTACCCAAATTTGGGTAGCTATAGCTCTAGTGGTTAAGAACTGACAAACTATGAAATGATTTTCCCATATTATTATAAATATTATAGAACTCTTGATGAAGTTGAACTCCCCATATGTTGCAGGATTCTTCTTCTTATGGGGTTTCCTATTCTTAAAAGAATGTTTGCAACAACCATTCTGTTATCACCATTCAGTTTTGCTGTGGTTCGTTATACATTATGTACCACTATCAATCAAACAATTTTTATCATAAAATGACATAAAATCGTATAATGACTGATATAAAAATTAATCTTTTTTTTTTTTTTTTTTTTTTTTTTTTTTTTTTTTTTTTTTTTTTTTTTTATTGAATAAATAGTTAATACATAATATCAAAAAACAAGTCCTGCTAAGCCGATTGAATTGGCTTGTCAACAGGTGCTTAAAGTTAGTTTCAAATACATTTTTTAAAGTTATAATTTACATCTTATATCTACAGAATTAACAATTTTTTCATACAATATTTCATACATATTAAAATAAATATTTTTTTTCCGATAGCCAATTTTTCACCATATATTTAACCTTATTCATAGATTTACATTGCTTTATAGTGTCAGGTAATAAATTAAATATCTTCGGTATGTTGTATTCAAACGTTCTCTGTCCGTATTTATTATTAAATTTCGGAACTATTAACCCGTCATTGCGCGTGAATCTAGTACTGTATTTATGTTCTAATTTTTCTTTATACTGCGGGGTAAATATATACTGAATTATGATTTTTTGCCATAGTATAGCCTTAACAGGTAAAATTTTGGCACTCTGAAACAGCAACGGTGTATTATGTCTCTGTTTAAAAATATTAGGGACGACTAGTAATTTTACAATTGCGTTTTGTACAACTTGGACTTGTTTCAGATTGGTTATACTAGTATTTCCCCATATGGTTAATCCATATCTTATAATAGATTCTGCCATTGACATATAAATTATTTTAAGTGTTTCAATTGATAGGAAAAAATTTAATGTGTACATTCTGCCAGCAATTGATCTGAGTCTTTTACAGGTTTTTTTAATATGTTTGTCCCATTTGAAAAAGCAATCTACTGTAACACCAAGATAGACATATTCTGTAACTAATTCTAAGCTTTCACATTTACAATTAGTCGGGATATTTTTATGGATGCAATTAAAACTATGAGAAATAATATTAGGATTAAATTGAAATCTGGCATTAGGTGATCTTATATGCATAACTTTGGTTTTTTTAGCATTTATTAATAGTCCTGCATCATGTGACCATTTACAAAGTTGATTAAAGTCAATTTGCATGAGTTCAATTGCAATTTTTAGATCTTTATGTGATATGACCAATGCCGTATCATCTGCAAATACAAAATGTTTAACAAAAGAGAAAAGTTTTTTCCAATCAAATTATGTAATTAATTACAAATCTTAACAAGAGACAATCAATCAATCGATTCTATGCTACAAGGTCTACATGCTCAGTTATTAGGAGATTAACTTTTACCAGTTGCTGATGCACACATATGTGATTTGGAAAGACAAGCCAACTGCGCGGCTGTCATATATGTGTGTAATCGAGCAGCACACAACCCGGGTTTAAAATGTGGCTTAATATTTATTCCAATGACATCAGTTGAAATATTAAAGAAGAAATACTTTACTTTATCCAGATACATGAAAAAAAAGTCCCTGATTCTCGGCGGCTGGGAGGCGATCTCCCGCTATATAGCCTATAAGAATGTCTCTCTCACTTCGATTTTGTTTATTTAATTATATATTATTCTGTCTGCATCATAAATAATAACCATAACTTTACTATGGGATGGTTTTGTAGTGTACATATTTATGTTATTATAATAAAAAAATTCAAGGTTTCTGAACAAGACAAGTTTTTTAAATGATAAACAAATAACGATGAAATCGAGCTGCGCACGGTGAATGTATATGCTGATTTGTTGAGTGGTGTCTGGGTTAAAGATTGAATATAAGGGGACGCAGCTTGCGTGATTGTTAATCGACAAGGAAAATTAAAGAGCGTACCATTGACAGTAGGGGAGCCATACACGCCACCCGGCCATTCAGTGGAGACAGTATACTGGAAATGGCGTAGAGCCGCTTCGCGGTAGAGCACCACTGATGAACCTTTAGGGGCAAATCCGTACTGAAACACAAACAAAATCAATCAACATTACCAGTAACAAATGTCACATAACATTCCTCCTACTTGCACACTAATTTTAGCACATACATAATGGCTTCCTTGCTTGAGAAAAATACATTTTAATATTTTGATGCAATCCTAACCGTTTGAATCCTAATGTCCTTGTGATAAATACATTTTGTCCGCAAACTCTGTCCATATAATTGGGCTAAATGTTGGTCTCCTGCGCACAAAATTACACAACACAAATGTTTTGCATCAGCCAAGGAAAGCATGAAACATTGTAATTTGTTAAATTGTATTTATACCTTGTGAGTGTCAGCAGACATGCTGGTGACCCCCTTGAGGCGGAAGTCGAAGGTGGGCAACGTGTATCCCGCCTTGGCCATGAAGGCGATGAGGAAGCCCCCGAGGCATGCATCTATATGCACGCCCACGCCGTAGCGTAGCCCTAGTGCAGCAATGGCCTCGCAGTCGTCCATCGTGCCATATGGGTAGTTGGGGGCTGACGCCACCAGCTGCAAAAAAACGCACATACATATTAGGTAATCTGGAAGTTGTATCCAAAGTGGAATACCTGTGTGATATGAAAACCACGGTTCTCAACGATGGACTTGACTTTGACTGTCAAAGGCAGGCTATCAGCATATGAGCAGATATGCTTATCTAGGAGGTTCTACAGATGCACCTGTAAAGAGAATGCTATTCAATGCATTCTTCAACCTCTATATGGCAAGCCTGTGGTTACACTATATCAAGCATAATGGAATGCCGTAATAGTCCAATACAACAAACTAATAGACAATTATTTCAACTACCTAGGTCTTGCAGTTCTGGTAATGTGTACATCAGGTTGAGTAAATTGTTTTCATGCTACAATGAGGCATAAAACGGCCAAATAATGCTAGCTATTATTCACGAAATTCGCATTCGGTTGGTTAAACCCTACAATACAAAAAAAAGGGATGCGTCATAAACCTCCATAAGAAGAATTTACGATGAACGATTATGACAACAATTGGGAAACGCTAAATATGCGCCCAACACTGTCATGAGAATGGGTTATTTATAAAACTCATTTTTGCATTCAAAAGCTTTTCCTTAAAATAAACCTTTAGCACAACAATTCCGAATAATAGTCCTGTGAGGAGTTGGGATAAAAAAAATTATAATCCGTATATATATGAAGTTGCAAAAAAAACTCACCATGCAAGTGCTGCCATTGATAGCCCGTCGCATTGCCTTCACATCTGCCTTGAGCGTCACGGGGTCCACAGGAATAATGCGAACTCGGATGCAAAAGTATTTGGCAGCCTTATCGAAGGCGGGGTGTGCCGTGGCGGGCAGGATCATCTCCGGCCGTGACACGCCGCTATCCACCGCTCGGTCTCGATACGCCTTGCAAACCATCAGGATGGACTCTGTACCGCCTGTCGTCATCTGGAACAAAGGATTGATTATGTACACACAGTCTTATGAGAAGGTGAAAAGTTTATTTACCATGGAACCAAGGAATCGAGGAAATCAGTAGCAGAATCACTACCACTGTCTCAAAATTGTACACAACATCAAGTCAATACTCCTCTAGAGAAGAACCAAATCTAATCTCATAAAACATCAACAGATACCAGTCTACGGCTCAGAGCGCTGCCTCACTTAGAACATCGAAAGGGTTTTGGATAGTTAGGAAAGAAGTATCTTTGAAGATATTTAAGGAAATGGTATCTTGCTGACAAGGTACAATCACGAGCTATACCTATAATTGTTTTAAAATTGTCAGTAAAAAGATTTATAAATCTGGTACGGCTCCACTGAACAGAACACATAGCGATAATGGAAGTGTGACAATGAAATATAATGATGGTGTTGTGTCACAATATTTATTTTGAGTCAATATAATTGCGACGTTGGGAGATGGCTCTGGTCCGATGACGATGATACCAGATGTAGACGGCGATGATGTGGTCGAGGCGCGGGTCAGATGGACTGATCTGCAGATGATCAGGAGATTCTGGCCGGCGACGATGCCGCGGGGCCGAGGCGCAGACTAACGTTATGCCAAGTCGGACTTGTTGAATGGAATGATCATGTACTTAGGTTCTCCTCCAATAATATAGGTGCTGATTCCTTTGGTCGTCTGCCACGGGTTGGAGTAGCGTCTGGACATCGAACCCGCAGGATCGCTGACTCGGTTCATTGTATGAACGTTTTGCATCACCTTTACATTCGTATTATCAGCAGTTTACATATTGCGGTACCGATGTTTCAATTGAAGTTTCGTAAGTCTGATTGTTGATTCAGCTTGGGTTGGGTTAGGTTGGGTTGGTTTTTGTTATTTAGTTTCTTCAATATGTTGTTTATTCATCGAACTCTACAAAATACAGCCGGAAATAAGACTTACGGTACCACAGGCCTCGGGTCCTCCGTGGAAGAGGTTGGCGGTCATGCGCACCACCTCAGCCTCCATCTTGTTGACGCCCGGGAACACGTCCGAATGCAGCGGGTTGGTGTAGGAGGCCAGGCCGTACACCTCCGTGGTCAGGCGTGTCAGGGCTGCGTCCAGACAGTACACCGCCCCCGACACCCGTCCGGCGCGCCAGTTATAGTTACCTGGTGCAATAGAAAATATACAGAGTTACAATTCTGAAATAAACAATACTACATTATAATCATATATTTTCCCCCACCCCTTCCAATGAAGATTGATATAACCGTTATCCAACTCAAAGATTGAATTGGGGTTCCAGTGATTTTCTTTATTTATCAATCTTAATAAAATATAGTAAAAATGAGTCTGTGCCAGGCTGAATCGATGCCCGTCTCATTGCGAAATTCCTGATATTGTTGATAAAAAACCTCTATCGTGTTGTGGCGACACGCCGCTGATTACATGCGGAACATTCCAGCAGTCGATAAGCAAACACCTTCCCACCATTATCATTTCCAGACAGCCCGGCAACATCTTGCCAGCCTGCACTTCAGCACTGCAAGCTCTTTGTGTTCGCATCATCTGCCGTCAAGATCCTTTCCTCAATAGAGCATCAGAAAGACCCATGGTTTTCACCACAAGCGATAAATTTGGCTACTCAGTCTGGTCTCCGCTTCTACGCCGTCAAGCTACCGAATTCACCGCCGCAACCACTCCACTACCATCCATCTCCACTTCTACGGTGTTGACTATCGGTTTGGAGGATTCGCTGTTGACTATCTCCGCCACCAGGGTGTCGAGCTTCAGCCTGGGGAATTTGACACCGATCACGTCGACCAACCGCGTTGAGCATCGGTCTGGAGTAATTCATTGTCAGCAGCAAACCATCATTACACTGGCTACTCTATTAGGACTCTGTGTTGTACTCTCACAACTTCAATAAAGCTTCATTCCCAAAGTGTCAATGTTGACAATTTACGGCATTCGAGCTAGAACTCCAGGATATCTGGCAAAGTGGATTGAAAAAACCCTAGGTTTAATACGATTTTGAGTCAGTCATCTAGGGTTATTAGGCGGCGTCAGAGAGTATGTGCGAGGACAGTCAGCAATCGATTCCAACAAGTAGACAAAAGCCGCCTAATTTAGGGCGACATCTTGGCTGTCACTGAGTTTCGATTAACTGTTAATATGCATATACAACTTTATGAATAATGTCATTCGTTAGATAAAATCACTGGCGTATTAATGATTGGAGGCAGACTAACGAAGCTCGTAGAAATGAAAGATGCCATAAACGCAATCGATTGAATCCGTTCAGTCTTGGAGAAATGGAATTCAGAAAGTTTTTCTGAATATTGAAGTTATGGCTAAATAACTTACTGACCAAGTCAATCACCAATTAAAGTACATGCGGACTGCCAATATATAACAAAGTGAGTGTATTTCAATTTGGCATTATCGAATTTGGAATTAACTCCTTACAATACATTGCACAGAAGCAATACAACGCATTACCTTGTAATCGAAAACTTCCGGCAACGAACAAAAAAACATTGGCAAAAGCTCTTTAAAGCTATTTCCTCAGCAGTTTTATTAATGACTGACACATTCTTTCTTTGAAACTCCAAAATAACTTCTGCATTTATTTATTTTAATTTATTTATGTTGTCTTGTCTTTACTCTAATGTTGTCTTTCCCGAAATGAGTTTCGTAAATTCACTAGAAATAATACATTATAAATTTGTTATCATTTTGTAATGCATTATCTTGTAATAAATTTATTCATATTTTTTAGTAGCTGTTTGACGTTCAATGTTAAGGAATATCGATAACCGCCAGTGTTGCCATCGTAAGGTGATTTCTTATTTATTTCCTTTTCAATATCAGCTTGGCTATCGTCACGCCTAAAGAGCACAACCATGCTCAGGAAACTGATATAAAATCATCATCTGTTAATCCTATTCATCCGAAATTGTTAAGTTATCAATTTGACCGTACTAGACCCCCAGGTCAGATACAATAAATTCTCCAATAAGCCAGTGTAATAAAATGAGGTGATATCTCACCGAGGGCCAAGTGCTTCTTGACTTCCTCTATCAGTAGGGCCTCGTCCATGCCGCCCTGGGGCATCACCGGCACCGCCTCTACGCCGCTCATGCGCTCCTCCACGTCCTTCAGGAAGCCGTCGCGGATGGGGAAGATCTCGCTCTCGATCTTTCGCCGCACCACCGGCACCTTGCGCAACCACTTGAAGAAGGTCTTCTTGGATCTGGTCGTAATATCTGCAACAGAAAACATATACTTAGTTAATATTATATTATAGTTTATTACAGGTTGTATGAAATTTTTTTACCATATAACAGGGTAGGCAGAGAGGATGGACCCCCAAACAACTTGGTCTTGTAAGTTTTTAGATTCTCACGGCCAAAAGCATTTTTGTTGTTTGTTTTTGGGGTGTTATGCGCTGTTGCGCTAACTCCTTCTTTAGCCGACGTTTCGGACAGCGTTGCAGTGTCCATCATCAGGGCAGATCCGGTAGATCCGAAGATGTGTACTATTACACATCTTCGGATCTACCGGATCTGCCCTCATGATGGACACTGTAACGCTGTCCGAAACGTCGGCTAAAGAAGGAGTTAGCGCAACACGGCATAACACCCCAAAAACAAACAACAAAAAACTTGGTCTTGGCACACACTCGTTGCTTCTATAAGGATACACAAATATCAGATACTTATGTTGAGTACTCACATTGCAAACAACTTATCACACACAGTTTGTACACGTTGCTACTGAAAACACGAGATCCACGTCGCCACCAATAATTGTTGAATTATCAAAACTCGAATGCTTTCATAACCACACTCACAACCAAACAGTTGCTGTTTTTTGTTTTGTTCCTAGCATTGATCTACAGCACACGCATTGTTACGAAGTGTCTGACACAAGCAACGCCATGTTTAAAGTCATGACGATATATGTGTGGGAGCAACCTCACTTGGCTGGTAAAGGGAGTTGTCATCATCGCCAAAGAGTTTACAAAATATTGGCAACGTGTGCCTGTATATGAATGTACGTGCAAATGTATGGCGGTAGTCGCTAAGATATGAAGTATCGTAAAGTTTTGAATATTAGCATATCCCTGTGGAAGAAGAGCCTAAGTTTTATTATTAAACACATTCCTCCGACATCATAATATAAGCTCTGTACTAGAAAATCTGGTGTAACTGAATTAATTTGCATCAAACTCAAAGTTTCAAATCGAGGACTTACGGCCGTTGTTTCCAACATTTCAAACGATCAATCTCAGCACATAAACCGATATTTTATATCTTTTTAAACAAGCATATGTAATATTTTAAAAATAAAGCTTGATTTTAATGCTGTGGCTTGGGCATCGCAAATATTTTTCATTTTGCCGACACTTTTTATAACTAATCTTACTGAGAAAAGCTTAATCCAGTAGTTTGGCCTCCTTATATTGGTTGATCGCTCAGTTTTGTTGATTTCCATTGGAAAGAGCGTAGTTGTGCATTTGAGCAGTGTCAAGCCAAAATTTCGGCTCAACAGTTAATCAGTAGGATTGGGAACAACGGCAGTTAACTTCAAAAAGATTATCTACAAATAATATTTCTATCTACAAATAAATAATACTAAAAAAAAATTAGGACAAATTAAATCATTTTAATTGTCATTTTAAAAATTGGATCTGATGTCAAGAATTCAGACATAATTTGATAACTTACATAACTAATCAAGAAAAATGTACACAAAAACATTGTTGCTGCTATAAATATTTTCTTGATCATTCTGCGGCTTTTGTCATTTTTCTGATGTGTTCTTTACTCAAGCTTTCAGCTTTACAAATCCTACACAACATGCAACTAATATTAACAAATTTAAAGCTCAATTGGTTTCTTATTTGGAGAGAAGAAAGGACTAACTAATTTTAAAATTTAAAACAACTAAATTACTGTTGTGTAATATTGTGAAATCAGATCTAGACACATCAGCAGAATGCTGCCTGCTCGTTAAATAATTATGTGATGTTTCATAGGTATGCGCTAGTCTAAAGATAAACACAAAAATAGTGAAAATCCGGCAAAGACGAAGCAAAGAAAAATACAGATAGAGATTATGATTGGTGAAAAGGTCTCTACGTTACATCATTGTGTTGAGTAAAGTTATGATTTATATAAATAACTGACCTTCTCCATTGAAGACAAATTGGTAAAACCACACAGAGGTGAGGACGGTGCCAGTGGTGACAGTGACGATGTACCAGGGTTCACGATTTTCAAATAAACCATTCACCGACCCCTTCACACTCTTCAGCGAGTTGCATGCTACATCCATCGCAATAGTTCAATCTTCAATTCACTAGAAAACAATAAAAAAAACGCATTCAGAAATATATTATTTGAGAAAGCACAAAATATTTTTTTTACATTAGCTCCACACGGGCGGCTCTGAGGAAAATAATTTCCATTAGGGCCTATGGCATCTTTCGAGACGCTGTGAGGAGGGTATTTTTAAGGTAAGGAAGGAGAGGAAGTTCTGGGAAGGAAAAAGGTATGAGGGGTGGAGGAATCTGAGGATTAAGTGTGTTCAAGAGAGATGGACATATGAATCCATCTCTCTCAGTGCGATGCAAGGCGATGGGTCGAAAAAGTCTGGCTGGAGAGGTCAATAGGTCTCCCTTAACCAGTTTATCCCAATCCAGCCTGCCACACAGAAGGTGGGCAGGCACATGCGCCGCCATGACTTAGACAAACCTCATAAACCCACTAGTTTTTAGTGACTAGCGCTACTGCAAGTTATTAAATATAGAGAATCTCTTGGAGTGAGGGCATTGAAGGGACACAGCACAAAGCCATTTCAAGTAACAATATTCTGAATAGTGACATACTGACATCTGGATCTTAGCTTAAGTATTAGCTTTTTTATTTATTTATTTATTAACGCCCTTTTTCGGGGCTTTTACATGAGAATATTAAGAAATATACATTATTTATTGTACATAACTGAATTGCTTCATTAACAACATTTTATATTTGTTTTACGATAAATCGAAGATTTTTTTTTTTTTTTTAAATCATATTTATTCAATAAAAAAATTTACAATGTGTGATAAACATATATTTATTTCACTAGTAATAAGATAAAAGATATTATGATATGATTAATATTTATTATTTTTCAATGTTCTCCCATAATAAGCAATTGCTTGTGTGTATGGGATGAGGTATTATTTGTTTCTTAGATTTTTATTTTATTTTTTAAATTTTTGTTTTTGTTTTTCTTTTATTTATTTACGTTTTTGTTATTTAGTTTAGGATTTCAGTATATTTTTTAATTGTGTTTTGAATTCTTTGAAACTATCATTTAGTGATCTTATATTTTCTGGCAGTTTATTGAAGAAATTTATTCCTAAGTATTTGTAGTTTTTAAGATGTCCACTGACTTGGTATAATTGTTTCCCTCCATTAGTATTCTGGGCAAAGAGGAATACATATGGTAGTTAGTAACAGAATTTCTGCACTGAAATAAATCCTAACTTCTAGTATTACGTTGTGGAATCCGAAAGCTAATCAATTCTAGCAATACCGGACTGTCAACTAAATCATTTAGAATTTTATATAGAAATACCAAGTCAGTTAAAATTCTTCTGTCTGACAATTTGAGCATATTCATATAATTTAACAAAGTGTTGTAGTTCAAGATAATTGCTAGAATACCTATTTTAAAATTTATAAAACTAGAAATTAAAAAATTTTATATTCTTAGTATCATCCTATCTGGAACGAGGTGTTATAAAAATAATTTTAACTGTGTGATTGGATCAGATGGTTTCGACATATAAAGCCAGTGGACGAAAAGTAAAAGCAAAGAAAATAAATGACAGTGGATGAAAGATATTGGCAACGCCCAACGGCCTTTTAAGTAATCAAGCTATATATGTATTTAAGAAGAAACACTAAAAATCTTAAATAATTAATAATAGCTACTTGAAAAACAATAAAGATAATTAATTTACAAAGAAGTAAAAATAACTAAATGAACTAGAGATAACAAAAGATAGCAATTATAAATTAGATAAGTACCTACATAATAAAATTTGTAATAATCTCGAAGCATGTCAATGTAGTATCTTTAAATAAACTAGCGCTACTTGTCCAAAATAACCTTTATATCAGATAACATGATTTTAAATTAGTATAATAAAGTAGTAGATAATCAAACAAAAACTTTGTTCAAAAAACTTATATGAATAAAGAAAATTAAAAACTAAGGAAAAAGGGTAAATTTTAAATAACTATTATTAAGATACCGAATTATATTAATTAATTAAATATTCCTTTGATTCAGTTGAACTTTGAACTTGCAATCTAAAAATGATGACAAACGTAAATCAGATAAGATTTAATCTCGTCAATTTAATATTTGTGGAGGTAAAACAGATAATGTAAAACTATGTAATACATTTTTTACTATTGTCAAGGAAGTTTCGTTGCAAATTAACATTCATTATTTAGGCTATATGTTTTAAAAACTTATTGTAAATCAGGCATCAATAAAATATGTTTTTTATATGACTTGACATGATATTTTCAAGGAAAAATAAATATATTATTTCGTTGATTTGAAGCCATAATTGAACTATTACTGTACATGTATTGTATGAATTATTAACAAATATAATATATACACTTAATACAGTTAATGATTCTAGAGTTCAATATTAACAAACATGATACAAAAATGATACAATACGAATGTACAATGAACCAATACAGTCATGAGTACACAAGTCTTGTTATTAAAACGAATATAGTTATCGAAGGACTTTTTAAACTGCTTATACATAATTTAATAGAAAAATTTCACAAAGAAACGACATTCCTAAAATGGTTGAATTAAAATATTCAAGAGTTCAATGTTCAATTACAATTGAACACAACAGAAAACAAAGAAAAACACGAACAAAGAATATCTTGAACAAACTGTAATAGAAGAAAACTGATTAATAATAATAAAAATAACTAAATTGAACATCAGAATCAAAGGTTAAGTGTTTAAACAAGTCTCTCAAATTAATCTAATTAAAAGGTGCTGTGACACGGAAAGACATGTTATAATAATTACATACCTTATAAGTTAATTGCTTTTATTATCATGAATTTCCACAACCAGGGACAAATCGAACTTAACTCATTAGCAAACAAGCACTAAATGGAACCGATATCGATACGATATTAGTCCTCTAATTTCAGCTCCTCTTGGCTCTGTCCCGCACTGTACTGTTTATCTTTTATTTGTTTGTTATTATTTATGATAATATCAAGAACATTATCAATCACCGCCAGTGCCTGTCATATATAAACCACCATAAATATACCACTCTCTAAACCACTCTGTGGCTGTCATCTGTCACCTGTTACTGCCTGTCACTGTCATTGTTAAATAATTTCAGATTATTGCCATATAGAGACGGCAGTGCATGAATCCATGTATACGTGACTAGTGATGGGAATGATCGAAATATTCATATAATCGATTTTTTTTAACCGAAACATCAAAAGAATCGAATGATCCATTCGAATGAATCGCTCGGAGTGCGGGAGCAATAGCTACGGACAGGGGCAAAAAAATTTTCGTCGGAAGGGGGGGGGGGGTAGGATTGGAAAATAGAAACTCGAATATCAAGACTATTCCTATCGTAAAAAAAATTGTTTGCATATTCCGGTTGTAATTTATTTTCATTAGTATGGCATTATATTTTTGTTAAGCAGGTACTAGCGAAATTTCAATCACTAATTTTCATTCCTGGCAATGATTCCCTTGTTGTCTGCTAGCAACATTAGTATTATTCCTGTTAGCCACGAATTTCAAATATGTATGCATACGCAATTAACATTTTTATAAATAATTAATAAGATTCGAATATCTACATACGTACAATTAAAATAAATTATTATACAAGTTTTTTAAGTACAAATAAAAATATTTTTATGTACATTTTTATTATGCTGTAATTTTCATTTGCTGTACTTTGATATCTGTTTTATATAATATTGTAAGCTCCTGCTGAATAGCTACTTAGTGTAGCCAGTAGGTACAAATTCCCATTAATAATATTTATAATGTACCTCTTAATAATAAGATAATAATTATATGCCGTTTTGTTAAAAATAACCTCTAAATCTCATGTACGTTGTAGGCGCCTACTAGAACCCAAAACAAACCATTCATTCATTTGTAATTTGTATGCAATTCACAAATTATTATTAAGTAAATAAAGTTATTTTACTACAGAAAGCGTTTCATTTTAATTACTAACTTAGAGACACCGATGTTTATTTCATTCATGTTAATTTCAAATAAATTAAATATATTTGTTCGTAGCATAGGTAGCAGATATATTATGTTTATATGAACGAACACATGTCACTTGATGAGTTTAATATATACTGAATATTGTATACTGCCCGAAGAAGCTACGGTTGTAGTGAAACCCGATCAGCATTAAATATAAAAATGGTGTTTGCTAAGTTATTGGTTTATTTTATTTTAAATATACACTACCCGAATGTCCCGAATAGATGATACATAACCTAAAAATAACATAGGTAGGTATTAAACCTTCAATTGTGAAAAACTATCACCATGAAAATCTTTTACACATAAACTATACCTACTGGAAACGTAAATCGTCACCTAAAAGTATTAATTCATAATTTACAATTCACACACGAGGTTGATTATAATATCAACATGCTTCA
Organism: Hesperophylax consimilis; assembly: GCF_061612785.1. Classification (NCBI taxonomy): domain Eukaryota; kingdom Metazoa; phylum Arthropoda; class Insecta; order Trichoptera; family Limnephilidae; genus Hesperophylax; species Hesperophylax consimilis. Next base: position 36,441,448 of record NC_142841.1, read on the forward strand.
GTAGGCAGCCAACAATGTACTTCGTTTGTCAAACAATCTGAGATATTTTGACATCTCGAAATATAACCTCTCGAATGTGAGAATCGATTTGCGTTTTCGAACGAATTCTGACAGTTTGAAAACGATTATCTCGGACTGAACATTCGAATGATTTCTGACATTTCAGAGCGATTGTCTCGATTCCACTTTCGATGACATTTGAAAACGATTATTTCGGACCGTGCATTCGAATTAATTCTGACCAATCACAACGCTTGGCTGGCATCGATTATTTCTGACCAATCACAGCGACGACAATCACAGTTGCATTCGAATTAATTCTGACAATGAATCGAGATATTTCGAATGGTAAAAAAGATCGAGTAAACCATCGATGATTCATCGATTCCGCCCATCGCTATACGCGACATGCGTCAAACTTGAGAAACAAAAATATTTATAACCACAGGGTTAAATGCTCCGCGCTGCGTTTGAGTCAACATCAAATAATGGGTCATTCTATGGTCATTATGGTCCTTCCACACCACGAGAGTGGTTTATTTATGTACACCACTAACAAGGTTCGCGGAAAACGTATTTCTACGAACGAGACAACGAGAGTGGTTTATTTATGCATGATTTATGCTACGAACCTTGCACTTCTATAGTAGGGCTTTTTAGGTTTATGACAGTACAGAATAATTATTAATTTACGATGTAAGTGGTTTATTTATGTTTAGGATGAATTGCCCAATTGTGCCCAGTATATTTTCACTAATTTTCCCTGAATTGCCATGTGTATTGTTTTTACAAATATCGATTTAATTAATGCACGTGTGCATTTGAAATAAAGTTATTCCATTATAGTGATTTGTAACAAAGAAAAAAAATATTTTTTTATATAGATTGGCCACAGACATAGGAATTAATAGACGAGAAGATAATGGCGAGGGGTAAAATCAACTGTTGAAGAACGAAGGGAGTGAAGCTGACTGTGATTCGTCAATAAATCAATCTGACAGTAAATAGGCATCTCGCATTGTAATATCACCATTTACTTCTTAAAAGTAAAATCTGCTTTTGAATGAATAGACATTTTCACATGGGATCGCAAATTACTTGCCACGTTATGAACAAATTTGCGAAGTCCAAATTCGGCAAAAAAATTCGGTTCTATTTTCAGAGTCGAATATTTCGTTTAAGTATTTAGTTAAGACACTTTTATAAATGTTCATAATTTACTTCCCAGCAACCAACCAGCTTTGTGTTTCGCGTCCAGACGTTTCTCGATGTGATAGTAACAACTGATTCATATTATACGATGTGAATATGCTTAAAATAATGCTTATATATGGAATGTAATACGACAATTGGGTTTATTCTCTTTTTCACATCTATTTTTACAAGTTTTCATAGTACAAGTCAACATTTTGCCGTGTTATTTCGTAAAATGAACCGATGATGCCTCGACCATAGTTCGCACAAGAATGATGACGTCACGTTTTCAAATTTCACTTGAGGCCATACGCGAGCACAGCCGGCTCCAATGGAACCGGTATGGGGAGTGGGGATAATACGCTTTTAATCACTTAGGGCAGGTCTACTAATATTCATATGTCTATGAGATTGGGTAATTTTTAAACAAGTTATTTGCATTTGAGATCTGTAGCAATTTATGAACAAAAATTCGCCATTGTATGCCATTTATTGAATTAAGGTCTCACTACACAATACATTTTCGATTATTTCGTTTTATAATTAATTTATTTATTTCGAATTTGAATAAATTCAACAATCTTCAGGTTTGAATGTATTTTAGAAAATATAAGTATTTACATTAATTATTTTGAATATAAAATATATAGTGGAATGGTGAGAGGCAGAGGGAGACGAGGGATTGGGCCAGCCGCTGGTGCCGCTCCAGTAGGAGGCACTAGCTGCAGAATGAGGGCAAGGTCATGGACGTAGGCGAGGAGTTGTAGCTACAGTTCGGTATGGAGTGTTAGTATTTTTTAATATTTTTAAAGTCGCTATTTCACTGTGGATCTGTGTTATGCTATCATATATTTTTTTTATATTTTAACAGTGATCCAGCTTTACTAATGGTGAGTATAATTCAGGAAGATGTTGATGAGAGAGAGAAAGTAGGAAAGGGAATCGTTACCAGTGTGGCGGATGAATATGTTCAAGATTTCGTAATTGCCCGGAGCTGAGTCTTTTAGGTCTTCCGTGGCTCTAACTCGTCTATGGAAAATGGAGCATCTAACCAAGAAGAAGAATTTGGGGTGTAAGATAAAACAGGCACTTCTTTAAGATTAGGTACATAAGGGGGAGCAATTTTTTTTAAGAAACTCAGAAATCCAAATACCAGAATTGTGAGAAAACTTCGGCAGGGAAAAGGAAGACCTAAACCTGCGAAACATAGACCAAACCTCTAGGGGATATATTGGTGCAGAAATTACGCCAACCGTTTTTGTTAAATAAATTGTACGTTTAGCAACAACTTGGGCATTCTTGGCTTTAAAGAAATTTTCCATTGTCATCTGTTGGCAGTATGTCTATTTGACTGCTTTCATCTCCTTCAGCACTCGAAGGCATTCTTCATCCCACCAGGGGGGAGGGTGGGCCTTCGTGCCTACAGGGGATGATTTGGGAATAGACTTGTCTGCAGATTTTAGAATGGAATCAGACCAAGATTTGTACGAGGAGGTGCAGTTATCTGAAGAAGAGTTAGGCAGGGAAAGGGTGTGACCCTGGACATATTCTCTAAAATAGCACCAGTCGGCTTTTTTGTGATAAATTTTGGCTTTTGGCTGTGCCGCAGGGGTCTGATGAAGTTCTCCAGTAAATTAGTGGATATATACTTGGGGAGCAAAGAGTATCCACCGCACTAGGGCTCTGCCCAGGTAGACTTAACCTTGTTGGGGATCCGTCATTTAGAAGGCACATGTTCAAGGAGGTCATAAGGTCAATTATTTTGATTCCTGAGGGATCTGTTGATGAAGAACCCCAGAGAGGGGAGTGGGCATTGAAGTCACCCAGAATTACCAGGGGAGAAGATATTTTTCTAAACATGTGGATCCATAATGAAATGTCAAATGGGGTCGAAGGGGGAATGTAGAGGGATACAAATGTAATATTAGAGACAGTAGCTGCCACTTATTGGAAGGATGAATCTGGGGGTATGGAAATAGGGGTGAAGGGCAGGGAGTTTTTGATTAGAAAGGCTGCACCACCCTTCCCATGAATGTGGTCGTCCCGCAGACATTGGTAACCACTCACCTTGAAGAGCTGAGACGGTTTAAACCAAGTCTCAGAGATGGCAGCAATAGAAATTGCGTGTAAATATAGAAGTCGGATGAGGTCAACCTTATTGGAAAAGGCGTTTCTACTATTCCACTGAAGAATTCCTGCTGTCAGGGTAGCCATTGGCAACAAGAGAATTTAAGGAGGAGAGTTTGGGGATCAATGGTGAGAGGCACGGAATAAAAAACGTGTGGTTGAGGTCACAGTGTTTATTGAGTCAGTTGCCGTGACGAGGAGATGATGTAGGACAAAAGTTGAATACTCCGGTTGCTGCGGTGTTGTGGTCCAGGCGGTAGTTGGCGACGGCGCGCTGAGACCGGGACTCGATGGCGGTCAGGCACTGGCGATCTGGGGAATCAATACTCCAGTGCTGACGGAAGGCCGAAGGTGCGGCGGACCTTGTAGGCGGTAGAGCGGGAGTGGCGTAGACCAGTGAGGATGCTGCGTGTCCTCGTGGTGGTCATGGTGGCGTGGAAGAAGCACTGGTCAGAGACACTGGAACCAGGGCGCTTGTAATCCGAGTAGCGCTTGCCAGGGACGGCGATCTGGACAAGGCACTATGATGATGTCCCGATAGAGTCCATGATGGTACGGGCGAAGCCGGGAACGCTGTCCTTCGCGCTAGTAAGAGGAGCACGGGTGATGACTCGTTGATTTAACTGACGGCTGATAGATGACTGACTGACTAACTCGCTGCGTCGGGCATATTTATACTACACGGCCGACGGCAGCAGTAGGTAGATGGATGGCAACTAAATCCTAGGCACTCGCACAGTCTGTGTGTTTCACGAAGTTTCGACGGCGTGGCAATTATTCCTAGGCGCTAGACTCGAACCTTCTGGCGAGTTCTCGTAATGCGAAAGACGGACTTGCGATATTATTGTCGTCAATAGACAAGTAGGTGCTTGTAGTACGTAGGTTGGTTTCGACTGCGAGTACGTACCTAAGTAGCAAGTAGCAAGTACGTAGCGTCGAGCTGCTTATTATTAATGAATTAATCTGGATTCTTCTGCTACAAGAGTAAAGAGGCAATTTGGACGTTAGGGAATTATTGTTATTAATTATAGAGATAAGTAACATGATGAGAGTTTGAATCAAAGATATTAGAAGAACGAGATATGCTATGTTGGCCGCCGGACCGTAGGCGGAGTACTACCTAATTAGGGTACTTTGAACGGAATAGGGACGTGTACGCACAGAAATCTGTTCTTTGTATTAGTGCGGATACCTTAGCGTAAGCGAAGGTGTGCAGTAGTATTGGTGAACAAAACCGGCGACACTGGGCAAAACAATTCCACACAGTATGAACTGCTCATAGCACATCTCGTTCTTCTAATATCTTTGGTTTGAATAGTAGAAGAATTGTCATTAGAAATGATGTTGTAAAGAATTGCCATTAGATTCAGGGATAAAGGTATTGCAGTTCAATGTATTGCTGTTAGGAAAGACGGTATTTTGTGGAAATTGGGAGCTGATGTTACCATTTGGGAGCAAGTGCTGGGAGTTATGGCCAAGACAAGATGATCATATCCGGGGGTTTTAAGAGGACGAGAAGCAGATTTTGTCATTACAGTCTTCTTGTATGACGAGTTTGGAGGAATAATGTGTTGAAATAGCTGAGGTTGAAAGGCGACGTCAGCAAAAGATCTTTTAGAGGGAGCTATTATTTTAGAAGCGTGGAAGTATGATACGCTATTGGAAGCCATATTACTTTTAAAGTTTTTTGGCGTGAAAGTTCGGGGCAGGATGGATTTATGGCTGTGTGAGAGCCTGAGCAGTAAATGCAAGTAGGGGAATTGGAAGGAGAGGGGCATTGCTCTGCTAAATGACTTTCTGCACATTTAAAGCAGCGAGGAGAAGAACGACATGATTGCTTGGAATGGCCGAACCGACAACAGTTAAAACACTGAATTGTCGGGTATGAATAAATTTCCACTGGTTATTTGCATTCAAATAGAGTTGTGGAAAAGGTACACATGAGAGAGAAGAGATTGGCCTTCAAATGTAAGGACTACAGTTTGGGAGGGTTTCCAAACTATAGAATCGGAAGTCCTGTCTTTAAAATTAAGCCGGCTAGTCTTTAAAACTTTCCCTGAAGATTCTGGGATAATAAATTCCGTGATGAGTTCTTCCTCGGATAGGTCTGTGGGGATACCTCTCACTAGAACCATGCGCGAGACATTATCGACATTATCCATTTGTAATCGTATCCGTATCCGTTTGTATACACCTCAGCACAGGTTCTCCTAGTGAGGTGTTCACGAAACAAAAAAAACAATAAAATAAAAAAATTCGGATTCTATATGTGACAGATGCGACCATATACAAAACATGGAAAATATATACACAGACATCATTGAAGCCCTAAGTAGGGCTGGCAATACTGTATTTCATCGGGAAAACGATCAAAGCAAACCAAAAACACATCGTGACATTGCTGGGTGGAATCAATAAGTTAAGGAACACTGCGAAAATTCCAGATCGGCGTTGATGAAGTGGATTAAAAATGAGAGACCATTACATGGTTCCATTGCGGATGAAAGAAAACGAAAAAGGAAGGAGTTCAAAATAGCTCTTAAACACTGCCAAAGCTCTTCTGAACAAACAAAAATGGATGATATCGTAAAATCACTCAACACAAAGCAGTTTGCCCAATTCTGGAAGAAAGGCAATAACCTGATCAAACCAAAAAATCGAATCACCAGCCAAATTGATGGGTCCACAAACACGGAGGAAATTGCTAATACTTTTAGAAGAACCTTTGCAGATATTTCCGGAAATGAAATACCGTCTGTCCCTGATATTATGGAATATGATGGACAAAACGTTTACCTCTCTGAAAGTAGTATAATGAAGGCCATAACAGGCACTAAGGCTGGTAAGTCTCCGGGACATGATAATCTAAGTATTGAACACATAAAATACGGAGGTAGATACATACCCAAACTACTAAACATACTGTTCAACGCAATACTTAGGTGCAATGACGAAAACGATTATAACTCCAATCCTGAAATCGGGACAGCCTGACATGACTAACTCCAGCAATTACCGGCCAATATCTTAAGCAACTATAACTGCAATATTATTTGAAATGCAGCAATACCGTTAAAAAATACTGTTCAACGCATTCTGTACTGGCATGTATACGAGTGTATACGTGTGAGACATGGTGTCACTACCGAACTTGCTCGATGGAACGACTCCGAATTCAATATAATGACGCCTGTAGAATCATATTTGGATAGGTACCAAAGATAAAAAAACTAACTAACTGATCCCCTGATGTAAAATCTGAATTTCCGACCTTGGCGCACCTGTGCTCGCGCCGCCATTTTGAAAAAACCGGCCAAAATCACGCCAAAATCTAGTTTTTCCCAAATATCTCATTTCCAATGCAAATTTTGGCTAAAATAGCTTAGCAAGTAAAGTAGAACATAAAATTACCTACAACTTTTGAGAACTCAATTTTCTTCTATCTCTAATAGGTATGCGAGGTAGAAAGTCGTAAAGGTGCGTATATTTAAAAAAAAAAACAAGTTTTTTGCGCGACTAGGTTAGGTTTTTCGTAAATACCTCGTTTCTAGTGGTATTTCATGTAAATTTTATTGTTACCAATTATGTATAAATAATATGCAATTTTTTAGTTTACATAGTTTTTTTACCGATATAAAGTATATACAAATCTAGGTAGGTACGCACAGAAAATCTATCACGGTTTATTATCACGTTATTAGTTTTATGATTTGCATTTTTAATTTTAATCTATAAATTTACTAGAGGGCACATCGGTATGGTGGGGGCTACCCTCCCCCCACCCTTCTACATGGATTCGTTTATCTGCATAAAATTTGTAAGGGTATCGAGTCATTCTGTGGGATTGAATCAGGAAGGTCAGAACAACATGTAGACAAGAATTAAGAGGGATAATCAAAACGTTCAAACTCTCATTGATTGGTTTGCTTGCCATGAACCATTTCCTAAAACAAACGTGATTATGTCTATTAGCAGTGGCACGATCGGGGATAGCAAAGTCACTTGTCACATGGCTGAAAAGATGGGGAAATTTGCTATGTCTAAAGATATCAACCAGAACTTTGGAAACCTACACTTAAAACGTAATGATGCGATAGTTTCTTTTGCGGCGGTGGTCAGCAGTGTCAAAAATCAGGGTGTGACTACTGACTATGGCAACAGATCCATTAATGCTATTCCATTGTATGTGCATTGCCAAAAAGTCTGAAAGTGAACTTAAAGAATATTTCCAATATGAACTCTCTCCTGTCCCATTGTCTCTTTTCTCAGAGGAAGGCATGCGCAAAGGAACGAAGTCTATATTTTACTCATCATTCAACTCTCTACCAAATAATACAGAACTGGGAAGCAATAAAATACACATAATTGATGGAGGATATTTATTGCACAAAGTTGTATGGGGTCGTGATCAACCTTGTTCAGTGATTTTCCAGCAATATGTCAGAAATGTACAAAATCATTACGGATCCAATACAGTAGTGGTCTTCGATGGATACCCAGATTCTATAGAAAAGAAAAGCACTAAAGGGGTGGAAAGAGCACGGCGTGTTTGTTTTTTGAAAGCATGCACCCACAAGTGCCACAGGAAAATTTTCTGGGAAATGAGAAGAACAAGTCTCGTTTTATTTCCCTAATCAGAACCTCATTTGCACGATCCCACATAACGACAGTACAAGCTGAAAAGGATGCTGACGTTCTTATAGTAACCACAGCAAACTCGTTGTTATCTCAACATGATGTAGTCATAATCGTTGGTCAGTATATTGACCTGCTGTTACTCCTCACAGCTCTCTCACCTTCCAACGTATATTACCAAAGAGTTGGTAAAGGTAAATCACATAACGCGTTGTACTCGAACAAATGTTTTAAACACATTGAAATAGTTGAAAACATTTTATTCCTTCATGCCATTAGTGGTTGCGATACAACTGGAGCTCCGTTCGGTCAAGACAAACACAAATTTTGTAAAATTCTTCTCAAGAACCACTCAGTGAATGAACTTGTTCGTGTATTTCAAGATCCAAAAAACAAAGCCAGAAACAATCACTTTGGCTGCCGAACAATTATTTGCATTTTTGTATGGCGGCAATGAGAAATCAAATTTGTAAAATAAGTACATCATTTTTGTCAAAGGAGTAAAAAAGAAAAAATTCAATTTATCTTTATATTTATGTTGTGATTACGTTGATAGGCATGTCAGACCTAGCTGCGAGTATAAATGTAGTGGCTTGGCCTATTTTAGTGCTCTTCCCATTGGGAATGTATGGCGACCGATATGCTGAAATAGGCCATCTACTATATTTATAGCTAGGTCTGACACAGGCATGACGATTGTTGTCAACGTATATGTTCTCACAACAATACTTGTTGAAGAAAAATAAAATTAAGGAATGAAATTTAAAACACTTTATTTCTGTTTCAATTTTTGCCATGGTTTTGGTGGATTAGAGTTTGGATACGTATTAAAGTTAAAACACATAAATTATTTACCTATTTATTTTATGAGATTTTATTTTCTACAAAATTATAACAATAATTTTTTCACAAAATTGTACTGGAAACGAGATATTTACAAAAAACCAAACCTAGTCGCGCAAAAAAACTTGTTTTTTTCAAAAATATACGCACCTTTACGACTTTCTACCTCGGTACCTATTAGAGATTGAAGACAATTGTTTTCACAAGAGTTGTAGGTAATTTTATGTTCTACTTTACTTGCTAAGATATTTTACCCAAAATTTGCGTTGGAAATGAAATATTTGGGAAAAACTAGATTTTGGCGTGATTTCGACCGGTTTTTTCAAAATGGCGGCGCAGTTTATAAAACATATAAAAAATTGGGACTGCCGGAATAATTACGATCGCGAATTGCTAATTGCCCTGGACTATTAGTAATGAAACGAACTCTACACAAACACTTTATTAAAATATAAGAGAATACCACTCCTTAGTTAAAAACTCCTTTTATTTTACCATAATTTATTAGATATACCATTGTTACAACTAACATGACTGTATAATTAGAAATTTATGAAAAGCCCAGTAGGGCGTAAATAAATAAAACTAGGAGAACGATTCTAGTGAAGGGCTTTATAACCAATAACATTCTGTGCCGCTGGTTGTCAGCCGGCTGGCCAAGTGTCGCGAAAAAAGAGATTAATAGCAAAAAAGTCTACTTGGGCTAGGAATGCTACATAATAACATAACGACTATCCTGTAGTGTCATCTTTTTTCTCAAGTGCCTACACATTTACGTATTTATTTTTTGTAAAATGACACTAGCTATCACTTCGAACCCATCTCGGATATTGAAGATAAATAACTAGCGTCGTGATTTATACACGGTGTCCGGAAACTCGTAGTACAAGCGGGAAACTGGAGAATCTACACCACATGGGGAACCCAAAAAAACATAAAGTTTTTTGATTTGAGCATTTTCAAAAAAAAAAAAAACCAAAAAAAAATATTTTTCGGCTATTTTAGGGTTAAAGTTTTTTCTGGTGTTTAGGGTTGAATAACAGATGTTTTAACCCTGCAGAGCAGAAATATTTTATGATTACACCGGGTTAAATGAAGGGTGATTTCAAAATAATGCTTCAAATCCGAGTTTCTTCATTTGTTTTACTTTCAAATAGTTTTAATTAGTTGGGTACTTTGATCTTCAGTAATAATTTATAAGAATTTGATTAAAAAAAAAAAAAATTAAAAAAAAAAAAATCAACTTCAAACTCGATTTACTCGATAACGAAAGCTCAAATAAAAAATAAAAATACTACAAAATCGACTCCAAATGTGATGTAGATTCACCAGTTTCCCGCTTGTACTACGAGTTTCCGGACACCCTGTATAATGCGGTGATACAAGCAGAGATGTGCTTTATTTCAAATAAATCCATTTCAAATGGAAATGCAAAATGCAAAATGGGTATTTTCCATTTTGCATTTTAAATGCTTTTCTAAAAACCATTTTGCATTTTGCATTTTAAATGCTTTTCTCAATGCATTTTCCATTTTAAATGCTTTTTTGCAACATTCATCTCCACTCATTTTTTTTCACAAGCCCCAAATATCAGTCGGTCCTCAACCTCGCTATTAGAGATAATTTACATTTGTCACCATAAATATTGTCACGTTGCTCCCTGGTAGGAGCCCCGGCAATTGAGTGATACCATTACAAAAAATACTGATTCAAATACTGAACATGGGGCCATGAAGCTGTAATATTAAATGTTGGATAGCAGTTTCTATGTTTTTACTTTGGCAACATTAGTCCCGCGCAAATTTTTTGTGGTTTCATAATCTGTAGTCGTGGTGTTTTTGGATTTACCATCATGTAATATGTTTGTTCTACATTGATGTCCATTATTAAATGACAAAATTGTTTAAGAATTCTATAATTATATAAATAAGTAATCCTATTTTTTTTTCAATATTCATAAAATGATGAAAATTTAATTTGTGTTAATAAAATTATTGATCTAGGCATTATGTTCGACATTAAACTCACCTTTGTATGTCATATTAATAATATTATCAACAAGGCCCTAAAGACTCTTGGCTTTGTTTTGAGAGCTGCAAAAGATTTCAATAATTTAGGAACATTTATTATGTTATATAAAACCCTTGTCAGATGCCAACTTGAGTATAACTCTACGTTATGGTCTCCATTTTTTAATATTCATTCAGATAACATTGAAAAGATTCAACGGAAGTTTCTAAGGTTTATAAATTATAAATTGCATATTCCTTTACAAAACATAAATTACAATTACCTCTTGGATAAAATGTCTCTATTGAAACATTCAGAAAGAAGAATAAGCACAGATTTAATACTGTTACAAAGAATACTACATTTTAAAATTGACTGTCCTGAATTAATTCAATGTATTAATATCCATGTTCCCAAAAAATCATGCCGACATTTCTTACCTTTTTACTTCAATAACACCAGGACACTAGCTTACCAAAATTCTCCGATTCCGAGACTTCACAATCTCGGAAACAAATATTCTGATCTGGGTGATATATTTCATTTGAAAACTAATCAGTATAAATGTTGTATATTCTATCAATTTTATTCTTCTAGACACAAATAGACCTATGTACCCATATAACTTCTCCGCTTCTACTATTTTGTTTTGTTGAATCTTTTAAATTCAATTATATGCGTGAGGATTAATTTTTGCCATTATGTTTACATTCTTCTTTATTAATTTTTAAGTGTTTACTCTGATACAAAATGCTTGTATTTTTTTTTTAATAAATGCCCACTAGGGCGTGTAATAAATAAATAAATAAATAAATTATTATTTTAATTGTTTTACCTGAGAAACCATTTTGCATTTTCAATGCATTTTGAAAATAGGTATTTTGCATTTTCCATTTGAAATGCTTTTCTAAAAACCATTTTGCATTTTGCATTTTCAAATGGAAAATTTTTGACCCATTTCCATTTTGCATTTCAAATGGTTTTGGGTACCCATTTTGCACATCTCTGGATACAAGGAACAATATCTTAGTATTGAAAAACTGTTTATATTTATTTAAGCATTGTTTTAATGCTTTTTAAAATAATTTTATTCTCTAATCGTTTAGACGACATTGACGTGGTGATAATTTATAGGGTAGTTCCGGGGGAGATGGCCCTAGTAACTTTAAGACTCTATTGTGAAGAAATTATGATGAATAAAACATTTAATCGCTATAGAACATAAACTTTATTTATTAATTTTATCAAATATTAACGATAAATCACTTCAACTAATGAAAACAATATAATTTTAAACTTAAAAAAAAAAACTAGGATTGGCCATCTCTCCCAGAGTGTCCGGGGGTGATGGCCATAGTGGTTGGGGGGAGATGGCCAGTAATTTTTTTGCCTTTCCCTTTGCCCTTGTGACATTTTAACTCCATTCTTTTCTTATTGCCGCAATAAGAACACATGTCCTCAAACTCAGTGCAATTTTCATGCACCCAAAGCATGCAAATATTGCATTGTATCCAATCTTCAACTAATTGTGTCCTGTAATAATTATCACCGCAACCTCTGAAATTATCTTTTTCTCTATCTTCATATTCACTTTCAGAGGTATCGTTGAAAACGATGGGAATTTCTTCACAACTGCTATCAGACAACCTACGAATTGCTTTTCGTTTCTTAACAGTATTTTTTTTCTTAGGTCTTTCAGACTTAATTTTCGTTTTTATTATTTTTGTTTTTTTTTTTATCTTTCTTCCCTTTTTTTCCTTTTCATTTTCTTTCATTTTTCGTTTTTCCATATGCTCTTCAGATGTCAAGAGAATGCTTACTTGTTTGGCTCGTTTCCGAACCTGTTTTAGTTTTACAGGCAGTGGAGATACTTCGTTCAGTAATCTAGTCGGTGTTGATTGGTCCACAGTCTGAAATGATGTACTTGGGCCTGAATCTGAAATTGATTGGACCTGCGCTGCATGTTTGATGTTTCTTTCAATAGGTTGCTCGATGTTCTCACTAAATGCTTACTCCGGAATGGCTCCAGGATTTAATGGGAAAACTCCTGCTGCCCTGAATCCTGATATTTCATTTCCACTTGTCACTGATTTTCCCCAGGCTTGGTTTAATAAGAAGCCAAATTGTTGTCTTGTTAGACGGCGTCCGGGGTGCTGTTTCATCCATAACTTGCAGGATTCGTAGAAGACGAGACGTTTTCACAGACTTGAACACAGCCACATCCAGTGGCTGTAGATAGTGGGATGTGTGTGATGGCATTGACAGTAAAATGATGTCATTATCATTAGTAAACTCCAGCATTTTAACTGACAGTGTGTAGAATGACTGTCCAGCAAAAGGTTTTTGAGGAAAGAAATGCGATTTAATCCATTCTAGAGATAGGTCAGAGGTTATATAGGCAGATTTTTTGTGACATATAAACCACTGAACCTGGAGGCAGTCCATCTTCAAATTCAGGTTTCTTCCTTTGCTCTTTCATAATACATGCAGGAGGTATAAAATTACCTTCAGCATTGCAGCAACCAATTACCGTGATCGTTTCTCCTTTTTCTGTAGACGTTGAAATAGCTACAGCTTTGGAGCCTCTTTCAGCCAAAACGTGACCTGGTCGATTATTCAATTGCAACCCAGACTCGTCCATGTTGTAAATATGGCCAGGTTTATTTATTAGGTCATTATCACTGAGAATCCTCTCAAGCATTTCAAAATAGGCGTTTACTTCTGCTTTATTCATCCCTTGACTTCTAGCATATGACACCCCTTCTGATTTTCTTAATGAAATATTGGAATTCCTTCTCAAAAACAATTGAACCCAATCATAGCCCGCCTTCTCAGATTTCATATTGAATCTGTGTTTAATTCCTAATTGCTCAGCATACCTACTTGAATGAAATTCTTCTTAAATCATCGATAGTCAATGGAAAGCCTCTCGATTACATGTCTTTTATATGCTTGCTCAGTCTTTTTTCGTTATCTGCACCAAAGGTTGATGATGGTCCCATAGATCCCTTTGTGTAGTTGTTTTGTTTTAACCTTCTTTCTAGTGTTTTTCTTGGGATATGGTAGACAAAAGAGGCCCTATAAACAGTCATCCCTCCACTTTGTACTTCTTCCATAGTATTTTTTAAGTCTTCTTGGCTCCAGGCACCTCTTCCAGCAGCTGCCTTCCGTATGTATTGGTTAGGCATCGGTAGAAAATATTAAATATTAAAAATAAATTAAAATTAGGACATTAAATTTTATGGCTATCTCTCCCGTAAATACTATGGTCATCTTTGCCGATTGTCCGGGTGAGATGGCCACATGACATAATAAAAGCAACTTCTCAATTTATTAGTTAATTTTGAGGTTAGAACACGAGAAAGTTTTTTACTTCACAAAGAAATCACGAAAACGGGCAAAACTTTGAAAACTTTAACGTAAGTATGTTAATATCTTAACCCCTTTAGCTTAAATCGAACGTGTTATTAAAAAAACAATGTCAAATTACTCACCTTTCCATAATTTTTACGCACAAAACTCCGCTAATACTTGTTGCCCGTGCCGAAACGAAGCGAACTGAGTTAAAAGAAGCGCCATCTATGAATTATTCCTACAACTTTTTTCTATTGGCCATCTCTCCCGTACGGCCATCTCCCCCGGAATTACCCTATATTTAAAATTATCCTGTATTTAGAATTAAAGGATATAATCGAACATTAAGCTATTTTTAGAGGTTCTGTAAATATTTTTTTACGCAGTTGTTTAAAACATTTTAATGTGTTTTGTTTTTTCATCGTTTAGAATAATAAATTATTTGTTCAAAACATAATATTATTTTCTAATAATTATTTATTATTATAGAAATTTCTAAAAACTGAGTCGAAAACAGCAATTATGCTGCGCTTGCGGTAACATCCCCTTAAGTCTTTCGTTTTTGTGGTTTAAATGTTTTAAAGTGTTATAAGTCGAATAAAGATAATATTTTGATTTTTTTAATTTGCATTATTTCTAAAAAAATATTTTTTCTAAAGTCCAATAGAGTAGGTACTATTCATAGTATCCATTAGGCCTTGACTGGTGTTAATAAACTCGTATAAAGCATTAAATGTGCACCACAACTGTGTTTTAGTACACAATTTATGTTTTGAAAATTGTGGTTTAAAGATGTATCGAACACGAGATAACATTACAGCAATTTTGAAAAAAAAACCATTCTCTCATAGAAAAGGCTTCCAAAATACTTTAATTGTGTTCACTATACCCTACCAATAGAAAATCTTATACTACAGCTAGGTGCTAATGTAATGCACAATATAATTAATTATGTTTTTTTGGTGCAATCTATACCCACTTTATTGTTTTTATTTATTTTTTAAGGTTTAAAATACCATAAAATCGAGGCATACTAAAGGATAACTGGACTACAGTGGGTCGCATGGAAAGGGTTATGCAACTCTGCCCTCAATTCATATCTATTTGGAGATAAGCAAGATAACGCATGAAATGGTTTCAGACACTCCTCACAACTCACTTTAAGCCGACCTTCTTTATTCATCCTTATCTTATCCACCCAACGTATCCCGGAGAAGTAAGCACTCATTTATATTGTGTTATTTTGTAAAATAAAACAGAATATTGTGATTTCATGCGACAGATCAGTAGTGATTCTGAAACATTTAATAGTTTTGAATCCTGTAACGTGCCAGATATAATTATTTGAGGTGAGTTTTCTTCATTTGTAAATACATATAGGTGTGGGTACCACTTCAACACGTGGACCGCTAACTCCACTGAAGGATAGAAGTGTGCTGTGAGCGTGTCCCCGTTCCTTGAAGTAAGCTCAATTTTTCCTCACTTCAGTTGAAATTGATCAAATATTTAGATTATTTCTCAAACAGATTATCAAATTCATTAGCCGGTCTGAACGTCCGGTCAAAACGTCTTATGTAATTTGGTGATGACAGTTTTCTTTGAAATTGGTATAGATACGTAAACTATCTAAGGATTTCCTGTTCAAGAATGTATTAGTGAATGTATGAATGTATAAGCAACCAGCTAATCAATGACGCAAGATATTTTCAAGGAGTGGTAAAATGATGTATTATTATTATTATTATTGTCGCTAAGTCAGAGCATTTCCACTAAAGTAATAACTTTTTCATACCATAGGCTTTCTTTATGTGAGTAGGGTAGAGACTGGGGACGGTTGAAACGCATCATGATTGAAACATCTCAATTTTCTAGTCTTTTAAGAACTTCCCCCCCTTTAAATGCCGATTCTAGGTCCTGTTTGACCCAAAGATTTATTATTTTAATAATTATGATTGGATCATTTCTATAGCGACGTTTTTGCGAAAAAATGACCTCAAGGGCTCTTAACTTAATTAACATATTTAACCTATTCCCTATCACTTAGATTTATAATTTCAATTTATAGTAAGTATATAACTTTTAAAACCTTCACGGACACTAACTAAATTCTTATGATAGCCCTGGGATATTGTAAAATTGATTGAAAAAATAAAATTACCAAAATCTCTCCAAAAGACACGATTATGGTTAATCTTATCTTATTTACCTATTCAGTAAATTATCAAGTATTGTAATCTTGGTGCAAATAATAATACATTAAATACACGAGGTTGGAATTTATATATGGATAGACTATGTAAATTTCATTTGGTTTCAATGGTTACTGCAAGAAATATCTATTTACGTGCAGAGAATAAGTTATTAGGTTCTTAGTTTGGGTTAGTTATGTAATTTATGCATATTTAGATTGAAACGATACTTTCACAAATATTACTCTATACTAAAAATAATCAAAATAGAGGCAATGGATCGTTTTATAAGGGAAATATTGAAATTTGATTGGATTAAAATGGAATTTTATTTCTTCTTTTACCATCTCTCCCGACGTAGATAGTTGTTTCTGTGGTAATTAGATTGAAATAAAGTGTAATTTCCATATTCTGTGCCAATTAAAAGTACAGCATTTAGGTAAATATTTACCATGATACTTTTGTAATAATAAAATGAAGTGAAATATGCATTATTAATAAGTAGTTATTTTTACTAATTAGTAGCACTTTGTCTCCTGCGACGACAGAGCGAGAGCAGTAACCACATTGGAGTTAATGACAGCTCGACCTTTCTCTTTGGATTTTAACGGTGGCCGGGGAGCTGCAGCTGGGACTCGATTGGGGTTGGTGCCGAAACCAACACCCAAGGCTGATATCCCGCAAGTGCAGGTTCCCAATTCCCAACACTGACGCTTCAATTAACTCTGAACAATGTGAAGTCAAGTGACATCATGTGGTATTGTTATTTCAGGTAATTCACACCTCTCATCTCCTCAGCCATGGATGTCGACAAAAGTTTACTGTTGAAGAGTTCGCAATTACAACTGTTGGTAGATTCCCTCCTTTTGAAGTCATCGGCGGAACATCCCTTGGATATTCTGCATACAGACCCTCACCCCAGCGACCTTACCCTCGTGCAGTTGTCTGCAGAGGTTTATACGGAGAAGGAGTCCGAGGAGACTGATGAAGATTACCAGGAGTACCTGCTTCTGCCCAAGGATTGGCGACTGCTGACAACTGGCTCCAACTCAGGCCGGACCAATGGGTACTTCGGTGCAGCCTTTGCGAACGATAAGTCGCAGCAAGTGGTGGTGGCTCACCGGGGGACCATTCCAAGCGACACGGGTGCGCTACTCACAGATATTTTAGGAATTTGCGGAACCCAATACACGGGCTGCATGAACTCCGCAATCACTTTCGTGGATCAAATAAGGCAAGTCTTACATTCTGTTAACACTCAAGGGAGAAATTATAACCTTACGATTACGGGCCACTCTCTCGGGGGTTGGCTCGCGCAGGTTACGGCGTTTACAGTAAAGTGGCTGAATACATCGGACGGTTTACTAAAAAGGAATACCAGCAGTGGGTTGCATGCTAAGGCCGTGGTGTTCGACAGCCCGGGCGCAAAGGACATGTTAAATAAAATGTGGGATGATTATTACTATAGAAGTAGGACCAATAGGACTGATGATTTGGACTGGTTGGACATAACAGTTTATGTTTCGGCACCAAACCGTATTAACACTTGCGGTGCGCACATCGGAAGATTATATCGTGTTTTAATTGATGCATCTAACTTCAGTTGGAAAGATACTAAAACTGTCTGTTATAATGTGAAGACTCACGCAATCTATAATTTCACGAATGCTTTTAAACAAAAATCACCGAATATAAGTGAAGTTTTGGACTGGCCGAAGGACAGGGCTGAATTTTCTCTCCTTTTTGGAAAACAAGCATTGAACCCCACCAATAACTACCATTCAGATTTTACAGAGCTAATAGAAAAATTAGATAAAATAAAAAAACGATACAAAGTGGTCCCTGTCGGGCCTCAATCAAACGCTGAAATTAAAACCACCATTTATTTTGACACTTTTTCTGAAGACGAATTTCATGTTCTCAAACAGTTAATGCTTATTCAAAAGCATCAAAGAAATTATGACGTTTTATCTAAATTTGTTTTGGTAAAAAACCTAAAATTGGAAAAGGGTAATAATTTATTTCCCGGTTTTGATATAAATCTTAATAATAGAACAATAATCTGTCAATCTAAACAACTGTTAGGAGAACTTACAAAGCGTGTGAAGCAGCTGATGCGGTGGCTGGGCCCAGAGTTCTCCAAGGCTGTGGAGGAGCAGAGCAGAAACGCTGACTTGATATATCACCATAAGGGACTAAAATATCTCAATCTACTCCCAAAGACATTATTAAACTTCAACGATTCAATAGGCCTCCAGGAATTCTTGCTTTCTCCCACCGATCGTGTTCTTTTGATAGTTTCTAAAAACGGTGCGTTTGAAATGACCCGTCTTCACAATATATTCTGTCAAATCAAAGAAAAAATTAACACTTTGTCCCCAACTAACCAATACACCGATGAAAGTTATTACATTTTCTTAGATTGGCTGCGATTACAGAAACTCTTAAAAAATTACGACTCACCTATTGATCAAAATAATCTGATGATGGTTGATGGACGTTCATCCCCAACTGTAAGTGTAGAAGTCCGCACTTTATTTGAAAATTACGTAAATTGCCCTCCACCCAAAATGAAGAAACTTGTTTTTATCTCCTCAGACCCAAAAGAGGACATATTTAACTCAATGGAAAACATAAAAGAAGTAAAAGTGCTTCAAAAAATTAATTTCATTGACATATCCACTGAGTCCCAAAAAACTGTCATTGAAAGAAAATTAATATCAATAGGCAATACGGCGAAGAGCTTCCAAGATATTTTTGGAGAAAACTGTTCGATTCCGGAAATTAATCAACTTCTTTGTTTGGAAGTTTTTAATAAAATCGCAACTGATGAGCACTATGTTATTACGATAAAAGACACGCGTCCAATGACTAGTGATCTTCAAATGTCATTAATTAAAACAAATTTAGTTACAAGCAAAGAATATGTCTTGAATTGCATACGTAACTCCCTGGTGGTGATCAGCGGGTTGAACCGCGGTGACCTGGAGACCGGGGCTGGCTGGGAGCAGCTCGCGGGGAAAGAGTTCATCCTTGCCGAGGGAGATGCAGATCTGGTCTTTAAAGACACCTGTGATAAGAACCAACATAAATCTATTTACCTAGTTGAAGTGTCCGGGGACACCAAGGCAGATGTCCACTGCAAACAAATATTTAATAAGGGTTTTTATCTACCCAGGAAGTTTCTCCATAGAGCATTTATTAACGTGCAAAAGTTCGCGGAAAGTAAGCATGCTGATGACCTGTTTGTCATTTTTAGTGAGGAACAAAAGATCTTTCTTATAGAATTGATAGAGGAATGTACGGAAAGAGAAGCGTTCAAAGAAAGTGTACTTATTGCGAAAACTGAAGAACAAGAGGCAAATATAATTCATGAATATTTTCATAAGAATATTCATTTTGTGAAAATTAATGAACTGAATGAGCTAAATGAATGTGATGATATTTTGGGATCATATAAATACGACAGTATTTATAGTGATGATAGTGATGATAGTGACGATAGTGTTAGGAGTGATAAAAGGGTTGAAAAGTATCACAGGGGCAAATTAGAGTGGCGTTTTTCCCACGGGTCCGCAGAGCGCCTGCGCCCTTATATGTCCACAAAATTCTTGGAGCCAATTGATGAACTAACCTTGAGCGAAACAGAACGCAACTTGGTGATCATAACTGATGAGCCCGGGATGGGGAAAACAACTTCTCTTGCCTACTTGTCAAGGCGCCTTGACACACCGTGGGTCATATACATCGAGTTAAAACAATTCAAAACACATATAGATAGTTTATCAGATCAACTCACTCTTCAAAATGTGGCAATTTTTCTATTAAGTGAGTCCTGCTCGAATCCCGACAGCACTCTAGCTCACGGATTATTAATACATTTTCTAAAAAGTAAAGCGTGTTCCAAGCGGGTCGTTTTAATGTTTGATGGATTTGACGAAATAGACGATTACAATAAAAATAAAAAGAGTTCTAAAGATAAAATGGTTAAACTATTTGCTTTTTTGCAAAGTAAACCGGCAATTCAAGTATTTCTGACGACTCGAAAATATTTGAAGGAATCATTAGAAACAAATTTAAGTCAATTTTCTACATCATTCGTAATGATTAACACAAAAGAGCAAAACCATTTTTTATTTTTGTTTTGGAGGTCCTTTCTTCCCCTTGAGCTGGGAATCAATCGAGAAATAGAGGAGGAACGACTAAAGATATATGCAGAAGGGGTGATCCGGGAGGCGAAGCAAGCACTCGGGCCAGATATGGACTGCTTCATGGGAGTTCCCTTGCAGCTAAGAATGCTGGCTGAAGTTTTCAGGCCGCAGAGTGATCTGTTGCTCCAGCCTCCGGAAATTTTATTCAAACAAATCAATATAGTCAATGCACAAAATCTGTATGAGAGGTTTATAAATCTGAAATACGAAATTTATCTTGATAAGACATTGCTAGGAGCAGCGGCGGACAATGTTCAAAAAAAACAAATTCTCGACAGTATTGCCATAACGCACAGTAAACTAGGATTCAAAACATTCTTTTCTGATTTTTACGATGAAAACTTTGGCCCCATTTCTGAAGACGACCTAACCGCAGTGAACAGATATGGTTTGGTACAATCGAATGGAAATGGAGAATTCCAATTTGTTCACCGAACCTACGCAGAGTATTGCTGTTCAACAATGATCATCCACTGGCTTAATCAACTTAAAAGCTTTTCCAGGTATGACCTGTTCAAAGAAATACTTGTTCCTCAAATACTGCTTCATCCGGATAGCAAGATCATCAGATTGTTTTTGAATGCTCAATTAAAGGAAATGTCCAAAAAGGCACTTGAATTAAACGCCAAATGTATTAGTCAACTGTGGCTTGAAGACAGTACTATGTTTAGGAATCAGAAGTACCAAACTTCTCTTCACATTGCTATTCAAGAAAAGAATGAACACATTGTCACATTTATACTCAGTGGATTCAGTACCCAAGAAGCCTTTGTCTCTTTGATAACACAATATGACCTTGATAATAACACAGCACTGAATATGGTGGATTTGCATAAAAGTATCAACGATGATGACTTAGTATTGGACGGAATATTGACAAATTTATTACTACGCATGAAAACATGTTCTGATGAAAATAAGGAAAATATCTTTTTTGCAAGTTTTTTTAACCGAGATGTTTTAAATTCTGATGAAACCAAGGAAGTGTTAGTTTTTGAAGAACTCGTTACCAATACAGTTTATCAAGTTATTAGAAATACTTTAAGTTGTAACGCAGGAATATTTGACAGAGTAAAAGAAGTTGAATTAATAAGTATAACTTATGAAGAGGCTATTAAAAATAATAATGTTGAATTTGTGAGAAATATATTATTCACAAAATTAAAAAATCATACCGAAATACATTGCTTATTATTGATGAAATACAAAGATAACAAAATGCAAACTGCCCTTCATCTTGCTGCAGAATTAGGTCACCTCGATATGGTTAAACTACTCGATGAGCAAACTGTTGTTCCCTTTACTGTATTGACGGCACAGTGGGATGACGGAGAGATGACTCCTTTACTTGTAGCCGCTTGGTACGGTCAACTGAATATTTTTGTATACTTAGTGGAGCGAGGCGCAGACATTAATATACGCTGTAAATACGGCAAGTCTGCCCTGATGTATGCGGCCAGTGGTGGAGCGATTCTAATTGTAGAGTATCTCATTAAAGGTGGTACTGACATCAATTCTACAGATATTATTAATGACAGAACTGCACTACATTATGCGGCAATAGAGGGACGTCTCCCGGAAGTAACATACCTCCTGGAGCATGGGGCGAACCCTGACAGGGTAGACAGGAGGGGAGAAACCGCACTAACCGGGGCATCATATTATGGGAAGTTGGAAATGGTGCAGCTGCTGTTAGAGAGGGGAGTGGATGTTAACGCAGATGGTGGTGAAGCTCTTAGATATGCTATACGGAAGGGTGAATGGTCTATGGTGAAGGCTTTAGTAGATAAAGGTGCAGCCGTTAAAGAAAACGAAGTGAGAAATTTATCCGAATTTAAACTAAAATATCCAAATTATGAATTTAAAGAATAATAAATAATTGATTGTGCTCATTTTAACCCCTCGAATCTAGACAATATATCATATTAGTTACAAAATCTGTCTGATTTTAGTATATAAAGAGAAAGCTCGGCAGACTATATTTGTAATATAATAAAACTAGTTTTATGTCACGAGTTATAGACGAGTCAGTTGGTGACAGATGTGATACAGCATGATTCTACTGCTATTGATATTTTTATGATTTGAAGGATGTTGAAACGAGTAGTGTTGGGTTATGAATTATTTTATTAACCTGCTAATCGGGCTGGACGTATAAATACGTCAAACGTAAACAGTATCGGGTACGGGTAGGATATATGAATACGTCCTTGAAATATATGTTGCGCCCTGGAACGAGCGGGACGTATATTTCCGAGCAAGTCACACGGAAATTGAGTTTTTAATTTTTACATATTTTAAACTCAATGTTTCTTTTTTATCTGTGTGCTTTTGTTTATTTTTCTGTAATTATAACCTTTTTTTATATTTTTTTTAATCTTTATAATTGTTTGTGAAGTTTCTATTTTTTTAATTCGATGTTTTCATTTTTATAATGCATAAATAAAATAAAAAAATTATTTGAAATTACGTCCTCCGGGCGTGACGTACTGATACGTCCTAGTGAAGGAGTTCGCGCCCGTTGTATGTTGCGTAATTCAAAACGGAATTGACAGGTTAAGAGTGAGAGCCTCGGTAACAGCTCTATATTTTTGTACGGCTGAAAGAATCCACAAAATTGAACAACGGCTCAATTGAACGGGAACTGTGAGCTCAGAGCAATGAGAACACTGTGGACGCTCAATACGACTCTCCCGGTATGGCTCTCCGCTGCGGTTCCCCCGCTACAGCTTCCAGCGTACTCTTGGTACCAGTAATCTACCTTATACCATGACAAAAATAAGATGGTACGTAGTTAGTAGGTGCGTGTACACATTTACAAGTCATTTTATTTCTGCATTTTTACTGTTTTTGATAATATATTTTTCAAATTAAATAAAAAAGGGGTTAATGCAAAATATCAAACAACACTATATTTCTTGATCTCAAAAACAGTAAAAATGCAGAAACGAAACTTTAAACAGCTGTGCAAAATTGTGGATGTACAAAACCACAAATTTAAACATTCAACATTGTTCTTTGGGACCGTCGATATTAGTTCCTAGTTGAGTCTTATTGAATATAACCTAACATTTACAAGTTCATTCTTCTGTTTTTACTGAGAGATAATAATATTACATTATGTGCCTTTTATTATTATTGTTCCGAGAAAACTGACTATGTAATATTACAATTTTTTATAAATCTATTGCCTATTAATGTGACTACCTATAGTAACCGATTTACATTTTGTTGTATTTATTTAAATGTTAAAAATATATTTTTTTTTTTTTATTTATTTATTGCACAACAGATAGATTATCCAATTATTGTACAATTCTCAATTTGACAATCTTAACACCTATGAAGATAATTATTATACAAAAAAAACTTTAGGCTATTTAAAGAAGAATTATATATATCTAGTGCTTCTGAGATTTCATTCAATAGCACCATTCCTCTTGTCATGCTATGTTGTGCTAGAATATCTGTTCTGCCGCATGGTATTTTGAATAAGTCGTGTAGACGACTACGGCTGAAGTTTTCGGGCACGTATAAACCATAGCATTTCAAGAGGAACGGGCTATCAATATAGCTATGGATTATGTTAAAACTAAGTATTGCAAGATTTGCATGACGTCTAGTTTCCAAGCTAAATCTATTTGTTGCCTCAAGTAAGTCCACATGGTGCATGAACCTTGGATAAGTTCCACGCATCCGCATAAAGACATACCTGAGGAATTTTTTCTGGATTTGTTCCAGCATATTAATATACTTAGTTTGGTGCGGAGTCCACACAACACTAGCATACTGCAGCTTACTTCGTATGACGCCATCAAACATGGCTATCATTGCATCTGGGTAGTGAAATTGTTTACATGTTCTGGTGATAAATCCCAGGAGTTTGTAGCATGCTGTAGTAAGTCGTGATATGTGGTCCGAGAATGTTAGTTTGGGATCAAAGATGATACCGAGATCTTTATAGCTATTGACTCGGCATAATTTTTTCTCTTTAATGGTGTAATCAAAAACTACGGGCTTCTGAGAGCGGGTATATGTCATTGTTACGCATTTTTTTATATTAAATTCTAATTTGTTTTTATCTGACCATTCTGCTATAGCATCAAGGTCAGATTGCATTTTTAAGCAGTCTTCGTAAAATATTATTTCCATCAAAAGTTTGAGATCATCCGCAAATAAAAGACATCTGCTATATTTTACACAGACCTGGATGATGTGGAAATGATCTTATTAAAACACGAAAAAGTAACTCTATTATTGAATTCAGATTTACATTCAGATCCTGCATATAAAGTCCCACAATGTGACTCACGAACTTTACTTTTCTGTGCAGGTTCTACCTACTGTACCTAATGAGGATCACATTCTGATGTGTTCTTTATTACAATAAGTTGATAAACATGAAAGTTCTCATACATAAATGTGACCGTTGAAAATTTCCAGCTACATTTTAGCTTATGCCGTCTCTATAGTAGTTCTCAAATGAGGCCAAAGTTCGTGAGAGGGTTAAGACATCTTAGTTTTCTTTGTTATCTATTATACTTTCTTTTTCATATTTGTTCTTATTTTACCGTGCAATGTTATTTTTTTACTGTTGTAATTTTTATGAAAATGTTGTATACTACCTCTAAGTACCTACTGTGTAACAGAGTTTTGATACTAATGTAAAATTAAGTATCGCAGTTATGGTTACCATTGGGCAATAAAATAATTAAATGTCAAAAAATTTTAATAAAATCAATCTCCTTTGCATTGAGTACTTGAATTTTTGAAGTCTTGCAAATAGATAAAATGCATCAGTGTGGCCATTTTTGGGCATTATTTTTCTTGATTTAATTATTGATCTCCTTGAGACTTTGATAAACCAAAGCAGACAGCTAAGTTTATTATTATTATTTAGTGAGCAGGCAGCATTCTGCTGATGTCTGATTTCACAATATGCACTCTTTTCAGGGTGAAATGCCTAAAACCAAAAAAGTTAATAATAGTAATTGCGTTGTTTTAAATTAAAAAATAAGTTAATCCTTTCTACTCTACAAATAAGAATCCAATCGACCGTTAAATTGGTTTATATTGGCAGAATCTATGACATGTTATACCAACTTGGCAAGTTTTGTGGATCATAAACATTTATTCCAACAATACTCCTAAACACATCATGTAAACCTACAAATAGCTGTAATTTTCTGTTTTTGTTTCTTGTATTCGTATGACTTGTTGCATAGCTTTTATCAAATGTAATTTTATTCTTATTTTTTATGTTTCAAAATATCTGTCAAATTAAAATTATACTACCAACCATGTAAAAGCCCTCTGGGCGTTAAATAAAAATATGGACTCCATATTTGGAAAGCATATTCCAGGGGAGGTCGCACTCATGTTTTGCATATTTTTAACATCAAATCCGGTGTTAGGTCAAGGAAAGCCATCCTGATTAAATATGCTATTGAATTAGCTCTTTTGACAATCCCAGCGATATGCAGTTCCCATTTCAAGTCTTGTGATATGGTACTAACTCCTAAGTTTCCTTTGTTACCGATATTGACATGGTTATGCTGGGGCCCTAATTAGAAAGTGAATGATTTAAGAAGTTAGCTACCTCTCATGAGTAGCAAAAGTGGCTAGTACCATGAAACTAAACTCACCAAACTAACTAAACTATTATTTACCAGATGGAAGAGAGAAAGCATTAAATTGTGAATCGTAACAATTATTTATTTAATATTTATATATAAATATGTATGTGCTAAACCAAGGCTGCCCAACCCCAGGCCCGCGGGCCACAATGTGGCCCGCAAACGAATTATAAGTGGCCCGCGTGAACCATTTTCAAAAAACCCGCCATCCGCCACTTTGAAAAAGTGTCGCGGGCCCGCGGTAAAACAAACAATGCAGCTTGCGCGCGGTCACCAGTGTTGCCAACGAAGGCGATTTATCGCTATTTAGGCTACTCAGAACGAGAATCAGCGACGAAAAAATCTAACCTGTTGAACTTACTTTTTAAACAAAAATACACCGGTTTTTGACATAATATTTTTTGCATCCGAAATGGAATCTTGTAGCCACCCTCCCCCCATGGAATTCGAAAAATTGTTGTGGGGAAATCACATATGATGTTTTTGGGTGCGCGGAATTTATTCTCAGCGATTCAGTGGCCCGCCAGTGATTCAAAATCGTCAATTTCGCCCAACTGTTAAAAAGGTTGGGCAGCCTTGTGCTAAATAATGTATAAAGCAATAAATGCGTTGTAGCAGTCTCGCCCGTTAGAGTACCTACCGGACTGACATTCAGCATTCTCAAGTTGCCGTCTTGTTTGGCGATCGAGTCTGAAGTGCGCATCGTTTGGATTTGGTTCGACAGTTGTGGCTCGAGTCCCGGTGGCACGAGAGGTTCTGAAATACTTGCTGACCTTGGCGGACCCTGAATTTACGTAAGAGGCCCTTTAAATTAAGATTGATATATTTTTAGTTTCTTAGGGATTACACTGATAATTTATAAATTTGTTCAGAATTATCTAATTCTGAGCTGGCGCCCATTTAATTCTTATAGCATCATTTATTCTTTGTAAAATCTTCAACTGACATGACTTGCATTTTTAACTATCGAGCTGGGGGTCCTGTCTGCGAGCGACAAGTCGACATCGTTCGCTGACATCACTTCCAGGCATCGGGTTGCTGTGCTGGCTGAAACCAGAGCTTTCTTCGAGAGCCTTTAGACTTCGAAGGTGGTGCGTGCGGCCGACAGGGATGGCCGTCCACACATTCATCATTCATATCATCTTCCGGGTTCTGGGTTCGGAATTCTCTGGTCTTCTTGATACTGGGTCACATGTCTCCATTTTTGGTAACAATTTTCATCGTCATTTCTTAAAGTTAGGTTTGAAACTTTCAAATCTGGGGAAGAAGTTCTCTCTCACTTCTGCAACGGGTCATACAGTGATGTGCGTTCATAAAATTTCGGTTCCAGTAGTTCTCGGTAACGTTGAGAAATTATTCAATTTTGTAGTCATGCCAGAGATCAAATCTAATATCATCCTTGGTTGCGACTTTTGGAAAGACTTTAATATTTGTCCAAAGGTCACAAAATTAATGTCTAACGAGGCAGTCAAGAATTGCGCAGCCGAGGTGGTACCAACCCTGGGCTCATTCGTAGGTTCTGATCACAGATCCTGGGGTAACCATCTTCCGGAAATTGAATTGACAATTAACACTGCTGTGCATGAAGTTACAGGTTATACTCCGTTTTTCCTAAATTTCGGAAGGGAAATTGTGATTTCAGGGAACGAGTATAAGGGTGCTGACTTCAACGCTGAAGACATTAGATTTTCAGTTCGCGGTACGTGGGCATCAGATTTGCAGGAACTAAATGACATATTTTCCCAAGTTCGCACGTCCCTAAGACGTTCGTATGAACGCAACAAGGTGAATTATAATCTTCGTCGTAGGGATGTTCAGTACGATGTCGGGAACATTGTCTGGAGAAGGTCGTTTGCTCTGTCCGATGCTAGTAAATACTTTTCAGCTAAGCTAGCACCTAAATTTATTCGCAGCAAAATTATTGGTGAGATTTCGCCGGTGGCATATCAATTAGCGGATATGGCTGGTAAGCCAGTTGGCACTTTCCACATCAAAGATATTATAAAACTAGAAGATCCCGATGATTAGTCATTTCATCGAGGGGGGACTTCCGTTTCTATATTGAGGATATTTTCTCATATTACATAAATTTTAGATTTTAAGTTTTGTTTTGGTAATAGATGATTCGCCTTATGTTTGGTTATTCATTTATGTTAATGGGTATTTTGTAGGCAATCACTGTGAAGATATGACCTTATATTCATAAAATTGTGTCTTCACATTGATTTAATGTGTTTAATATTATGGTTTCTGTCTACCTTGTTTTTATTGTAGTCATAGTTTGTGTATTTTGTTCCTTTCAACGCGTAAGATTGACTCACATTTAGTCCCACGCATTGAAAACTATAAATTAGCTTGGTACATACTTGGGCATTAATTTGTGCAACTTCAGCAGGCCACTGTAGTTGTGCTAATTTCTGTCCACTTTTAAATTTTGAATTTTACTAACTACAGTCACTACCACGGATTTAAACTTAAATCCGTGGTAGTGACTGCGCACTTTGTTCTGAAATACTGGTATGTCATTCCCTGTAGACAACCTTTCCTTAATTATCTACTCACATTTCACTCATGTTTTTCAAAAAAAATTTTCCTAGCACTAAGTTTTGTTTTATGT
Source organism: Hesperophylax consimilis (assembly GCF_061612785.1). Lineage (NCBI taxonomy): Eukaryota > Metazoa > Arthropoda > Insecta > Trichoptera > Limnephilidae > Hesperophylax > Hesperophylax consimilis. Next base: position 36,470,264 of record NC_142841.1, read on the forward strand.
AGTTTTATATTTTGTGCATGCTTCCATTATACCAATTTTGGTGGTGATTTTAATGTGTTTTAAGTCACCAAATTTTTCTCTTCTTGATAATTTGGTTAAACCTCCATGCTATTCAAACACGAGAGCCTCAGAAGCTAATAATTATCTATTTTTGAGGTTTTATGAAACCTTATGCATGGTTCTTTGGCGATAAGTTTTAATGATATTCTTTTTACACAGGATCGTCTAAATTTTAATTAGTTTAATGGGTAATTTTAATTAGTTTAATGGGTAATTTTAATTAGTTTAATGGGTAATTTTAATTAGTTTAATGGGTAATTTTAATTAGTATAATGGGTAATTTTAATTAGTTTAATGGGTAATTTTAATTACTATGATAAGAAAATGAAAATTTTAATCTTAATTATTTTCATCTCATTGAAATTAGTCTAATGAGTTTTGAACAATCCTTTTTAAAATATATTTTTTTTAAATAATATAAGAGTAATCTGTTATTATGGGAGTTGTTATTTTTGAGTTTTCTTCTGCAATATTCATTGTGCAACATTATTAATTTCTTTAAAACTCCTTTTGAGTTGCATCTTGGGTTTGGGTCTGGGGTTTCAGTTTGTTTTCTCTAATAGCTCACAGATGGCAGTCTCATAGATTTTGCATTTGAATGCGTTTCGTGCATTGTGTTCTGTTAATTTATTAATAATATAATTTAAATTATAAATTTTTTTTTGGGCACTTAGATTCACGCAGTCTGTTAGTTTTTTTAGCTACCGTTTATTAATGCTCTAGATCTTGGTAATTTTCACCACAGTTTAAATTTTGGAATTTGTGTTATTCTAGGTTTTATTATAAATCATTCATATTTTCTTTTCATGTCAGTAATCCATATTGTAAGCTTTAGTTTAGTTCTCAATTCAAACGCCTCATGTTAGTCAATCTACTTCTACATTCTACATACTTCACCACTTCAAGACCATATCAAGATGATACTTCAAGGATGCAGCTTATCAAAATTTTACTTCAAGCAAGCGGCCTGAAATCTTTAATTTCGTGCTTAAGGCAATTCAAGATCTTTTCTCTTTGAGGGTCCATCATCAACTGGAACTGTCAAGATTGATCTTATTGGACGCGTCATGTCGTGAGCCGATTCATTGATGGATGGAGCTGTTACTCCTGGCTTCTGTTGCTGTAGTCTTGCTATACGACTTACGATTGCAGTGGTCCACAATTATTACCCTGCGCTTTCGGATCTCTTCAAGGATATCAGAAGATGTTCCACATTCTGGCGTCGCTAGATCTCCATGGCTTGCTGCTCATCTTGACGTCATCAATAGGCATGATCAGCTCTTGCTTCTGCCATAACCTGGAGGGCTTGGATCCTTCTAAGAGGAACTTAGACTATTGAGACACGATGAAAAAAAAAAAATTGTCCTTGGGAAATTTTTTTTTTTGCTGAGGAAAGGGGATAATGTAGCAGTCTCGCCCGTTAAAGTACCTACCGGACTGACATTCAGCATTCTCAAGTTGCCGTCTTGTTTGGCGATCGAGTCTGAAGTGCGCATCGTTTGGATTTGGTTCGACAGTTGTGGCTCGAGTCCCGGTGGCACGAAAGGTTCTGAAATACTTGCTGACCTTGGCGGACCCTGAATTTACGTAAGAGGCCCTTTAAATTGAGATTGATATATTTTTAGTTTCTTAGGGATTACACTGATAATTTATAAATTTGTTCAGAATTATCTAATTCTGAGCTGGCGCCCATTTAATTCTTATAGCATCATTTATTCTTTGTAAAATCTTCAACTGACATGACTTGCATTTTTAACTATCGAGAATTTCTGTCTCGACACGCTTTGAGATATAACCTTAATATTGAGTCTCTTGTTTCTTTTATTATTTCCTAGAGCTATGTGTTTAGAAACCTCATTATATAAAATAAATCTTATATTTGTTATAAGAGTTTTATTACTGGTGCAAGCATTTAATCTACCCACATATATCTTGAGTTCCTTTTTGAGAAGTATTAAATACAGGTAAGATTATTTGTTACAGCGTATCCTGAAATGTCTTGTTTATTATTAGATTAATGTATTTGGTGCAAGTTGTGCCTTTGTCACTCCTATATTTCAAATTTTCCAGCAAAAAGTAGAATAACTATCAACTTACTATGAGCCCCATCAAAACCAGAGTCAAGTTATTGTACTGCCGTCATTAAGACGAGACAATACCAGTGGCGGCTCGTGACTTTTGGGTGTTCTAGAGTGCTAATATTACAAAATATGGCATTATTGATGTTGTTGTAGTTAAAATCCGTGCGGCGTACGGCCAAACTGAAAATCTTCATACAAAATATTGTGTTTAGCTACAACAACGTCAATAATGCCATTTTTGTAATATTAGCACTCTAGAACAGTGTTCCGCAAAGTGTGCTCCGCGGCACACTGGTGTGCCGTGGCCATTTGTAAGTGTGCCGCGAGTCCCGCGGAAAAAAGAAGAATGGGTAGCAAAACTTGCATATCTGGCGGACATATTCGCTCAATTAAATGAGCTGAACAAAAAAATGCAAGGAAGAAATCGTAACATTTTAACGTCTTCGGACAAGATTGAAAGCTTTCGCGCTAAGTTGGTGCTATGGATCAGCCACGCTACCAATGATAGTAACGAAATGTTTCCAAATGTCATGGCTGCCGATTCAGAAAAAAAGTGCAGGCTTTGATAGTGAAACACTTGGAGCTGTTAGCAGAAAAAATGAACTCATATTTTCCTAAGTGTGACCTGCAACCTATGGACTGGGTATGAAATCCATTTTCGGAAAGCATTTCCTTTGGACATTTACCAATAAACGAGCAGGAAGAATTCATGGAGCTTAAAACTGATCGGACACTAAAATTAAAGTTTACTGAAACAGAGTTAGCACATTTTTGGCTCCACGTAAAAAATGAGTATCCACTGCTGTCAAAGCGAGCTATTGCAATTCTATTACCATTTGCCACGACCTATTTATGCGAATTGGGATTTTCAACTCTCACAACGATCAAGTCAAAAAAAAGAGAACGCCTGAGGACGATCGACGAAGAGATGCGAGCAGCGTTATCAACGATTGTTCCAAATTTTGATCGTCTGTGTTCAGTTAAACAGGCTCACATTTCGCATTAAACATCTTTTCATGTTATATTGATTTTAATAATAAATATTAATAAAATATTGTTTTTGGTAAATTTTGGTTTGGAGTGGCCAGGCTTATTACGAATATTTTTTAGAAAAAAACTTTAGATATGCCGTAATTACTATAAAAGAAAACTTTTTGGCTTGGTGGCGGCGGAAAAAGATGCATTTTAATTATCAATTGCGTAAAACTAAAATTCACTTCTCGAACAGATTCGGTGACAGTTCGCGGTCATTCTGTCACTGTTATGTGATAAATATCAATCATAATTATACAAACCCGGCTAGACAAACCCTGCTTTGCCAAACAAACCATTCAAAACCTGGGATGTTTTTTTAAATTATGATGACATGCAGCTTTCGTAGTTTAACCTCAAAGTTCGCCGTTATTCGTAATAAGCCTAGCCAATCCTATCCAAAATTTACCTTGTTTTTTTTTCTTTGGTGTACCGTTAAAATTTCTTGATTAGTTAGGTGTACCGTGAACATAAAAAGTTTGCGGAACACTGCTCTAGAAGACCCAAAAGTCACGAGCCGCCACTGGACAATTCCCTAAAATAAACCCAGAATCTTAACGACGTAAGTGAAGCAGCTGTGCATAAAAATATGCAATGTGTATTGGACAGAGCTGCAGTTGAATTTACCCTGTCAAATCTCTAAAATAAAGGCAATCTTAGACATAAGTTATGAACTCGTGTAAAAACAATATTCAGAGCGCGGCCTGGCGTAATGGACGGACCTACCTTTGCCCTAGCAGGCCTAGAAAGTCGATCTTTCTGTGGGGTTTTATTTTAATTACTTCTGATCAACAAATTACTAAAATCTCATATGTTTCTAGAGGGATCCCTCGGGGAGTTACTAATACACAGTCTAGAAAAATAAAATCTGGTGCTTAGCACTAATTTAACAGTTGTAAAACGTTTTATAAAATTTTCAAACTGTTTTACATATAATATTTTAATGGGAAGGTCCTGTTTTTATTCATATTAAATATCAATAACTTGCATCCGTAGGGATCCGTTTAGAAACATTTGAGATTGTAGTAATACGTTCATCAGAAATAATTAAAATGTGAATACTCTCTATTAGATGTAATCCATATTTGGAACGCATATTCCACAGATTATGAAAAATAACACTTTGTTTCAACTTAAATAATACAAGAAACAACTATTTACATCGGGGGACATGCACAAATTAGGTAGGTTATCAGGTTCTTAGTTTGGGTTATTTAAATAATTTGTGAATTTAAAATGGCGGCATGAGTCATTTTACAGGGGAAATTTGAATAAAAATGGAACTTCGATGGATCATTTAGCATCTCTCCTGGAGCGAAAAATTGCTTCTGGTAGTACCTAATTAAGTTAAAACGAAGTGTAATTTCCACAATCTGTGCTTAGTGCGGTGGTTAGGTTAATATTGAGCCAATAATCTAATGATACTTTACTTAACTATAAAAAGTTTATTTATAAACAAGTCCTACTCATTGATATAATCTCTATGGTCCTGCTGTGAAATATTACTGAGCGTGACAGCTGTTTCGCCTTCTTAAGACATTATCAAACTTTGTTTTCATCTTTGTCATCATGTATAATGCGTTTAGAAGGCGAAACAGCTGTCACGCAAAGTAATAATTACGCATCGAAAATTGTTTGAAAAATAAACCTTTTTCTTTCACAATAATATTATTGAATACTTAAAAGAAAAACTTTTTAACGTATAACATGGAAATCCTGATCCATTTGGGCGCAAATAACGCAAGTTTTTGTTTTGGCTTTGTTTTGAAAGGTCTATTATAACACATCGAGAACCTTACTTTTATTGAATAATTTATACTCGCGGACGCTCGCGAAGTTTACTCGCCACAATTTTTAATTAAGTACGTGAGAGTGAGCAATTATGACAGCTGTCAGTTTGGGGTTAATGCTGCAAGCAGTGTTGCCAACGGATCTTCACCTAATGTCGCCGTTTTTCAAACATTTAGTAGCCTAATGTAGCCGAATTTCAGTTGCAGTAATTCTGCCCACATATTCCCCACAAATATTCTACGTGAGCTTGATTCCCCCTTTTATTATTCGAAATCCATGGGGGGGGGGTTGTTAGAGAATTTCTGTAAAACATAATTCCCCACAAAAATGTTTCAAAATAAGTACTCCCCACAAAATATTTGAAATCCATGGGGAGGGGGTTGTTACAGAACTTCACTGAAAAAAAATTCCGCACAGCCAAAAACATTATATGATTCCCCACAACAAATTTTGAAATCCATGGGGGGGGCTACGGAATTCCATTTCGAAAAATTCCTCACATTTTTCCAAAATTTGAGGTAGCTTAATCGGCGACCAGTCGCCTTTTAAATTTTTACGTCGCCGATTCTCGTTCTGAGTAGCCTAAATGGCGATAAATCGCCTTCGTTGGCAACACTGGCTGCAAGTATAATTAAATTCTTCAAAATATATATATATTATTAATTTAGTTCCTACATGGTTCCTACTCAATTTAGCTCACAAGGGGACCTAGCACGGCCAAATCGATAGCTAATAAACACTGAAAGGATAAACTTAGCTATCTGTTGTTTATCGATGTCCCGAACCAATAGCTCTAATATTGCATTATTAGCCCCATAAATGAACCACTCACTAGATCAATATCTTCGGGTTTTTAGTACTGAGCCCATAAATAAACCACTCTCTAGATCGATATCTTCGGGCTTTTTGTATGGCGCCATTTTGTCACCCCCTTAACCATAGACGACCACAGATAAAACGGTCGTTTGGTCCAGACAGGTAAATATATGGTGGACCATAAAGAAATCTCAAGGTCATTTAAAAAAAAGAGCAAACATAGACAATATACCTGCACCCAGCTAACATCGTTCATTCACTAGCACAAAAAAATTATATAATAAAAAATACTGGAATGCAGGAAAAGGAAAATAAAAAAAACCCACAGCTATGCACACATCAAAATATTTTTTATTTTCAAAAAGACAATGGACAGTAGTGCAAAACAGGGTCAGTACAACCGATGTATTGAGCATTGATTTATCATTGAAGTAGAAGATAATACTAATATATCTAAACAAAACATGAAACAGAACAAGACACAAAAAAATAAAAAGTAACAGTCTCAACTAGGAATCGAACCCAGGATTTCTGTCTTACTGCAACAACTTAATAGGATTTAATTCTACCTTGCACAAAAATACAAGAATATATACACAAAATAGCACTAGAAGTTATTCAAGTTCTCCTGCAAGGGTTTCATATAATTTTCACAGCTTTGTCGTCAGCAAACATCATTGAAAATACTGGTACTTACATGATGTAATTCTGGAGAGGTTTAAATGAACTTGTTTGACGTAATCGTGGCTTTGTTTAGCAATTTTATTCTCCTAATACGTGGTATAAGATCGCGTCGGAATACGGATAGGTCTGAAAAGGAAAATTAATCAAATTATTAGCCAATGAAGTACATTCAGGAATCATGAACATTGTATCAAAGAACGAGAGGTTAGTACTTGTATTTAACAACGGGATCGGGTCCTTCTTTCAATTGGTGGAGATAGACCGGATATTTTATGATGATTGGAAGATTAAGCGTTGGCAACGCATTATTTTTTAATCCCAAAAGTACCGTATTTTTGATTTCAATCGCGAAATGGCACACACAAACAAACGTATTTCTTGCTGCTTCTTCCTAGCACTGGATTATCGAATCCGTTTGAGCAACCTTTAACATAACACGGCATTAATTTATCACCTTGAAGAATTCTAGCACGCAACATTATTTTTAGATCGGTGAAAGAAAATTCAAAATATTTACGCAAAAACCTTCAACTGACTTCAATCTGCGAAATGGCGTCTTGGAAATTACCGTTATTTTTTTATCGGAGCATAACACATGCTTAGCTTCTCTTTCTGTTACACGAGTCGCTACGGTAGAGAGCGAGAGATCAAGATACAATTTTTGCTCTGAGCCAATGAGATCTGAGCTTTCAGCCACAACAGCTTTGTCTATAAGAATTTGGGTTGAGGATAACTCCTCCCATCAGGGTTACAAGGTTATGCGAGAGTTATACGCCCCTGACTGAGCCCATGACCCATGGGTCATGCATGGGTCCTAAAGTTTGCCATAGATAAAAGTCTGTAACTGAAAAATATACGTCACTACTAGACATACTCACCATCGACTAGGATAGAAACTATAAAAAAGGCGTAACCATAGACAATATAATTCTCATTCGGAGCCAATCCCATTCACTAGCCTAAAATCTTGTTCTGAGATGAACAATCAACCTGTCGTAAAAATAAACTAAAATGACTTAAAATGCTTTAAATAAAGGAAGAACATTTATAAGATTATCAAATATGAAATGTTTTTTTACGACAGTAACGAATTTTGATATTTCTCTGCTTTTAACAGAAAAATGAAAAACACAAGATTTTTGTATTTAGTTTTAATACGAGTTACATTTATACATATATATTTTACAAGATATTATATGTAAGGTCATGTATTCCTCATCAGAAAAGAGAATTTCTTTGGCCTGATAAGAAGGGAGACAGGATTCTTACTTTGGTTGTTTCGCATAAAATATAAATTTTAATGCAAGTTTTTTTTGAGAAATGATTCATATACATTGTATATTAATATAGATATTACAGAAACAAGAAATACAATAATATACAAGCATGAAACACATTTAGAAGGTGTACCAAGACAATATAAAAATACATAAACAGGAAATACAAGAATGTAGAAGTACAAAACACATTTTAAAAAAGGTATTGAAAGATATTCATTATGATGTCGAGTAAGTAAAAAAAAAATCTAGACAAATAAAATAAACTAATTAGGACAACCATTTCTTCCTATATTTAGTATACTTTAAAAAACGTTGCATGGCCATTTTCCTCATGGAATCTGGTCCATCATATTGTCTGGTATCTTTGCCAGTTAATTTCTTATTGATGTCTGCACACCATGAATTAATTATGAAGGGCACAGTGAATTTAATAATTGCATTTATTACAATTTTTTATGCCCCTCACAATTAATCCAATCGAAACATACATATTTGGCAATAGTTTCTTTAATAATATGCACAAGATGAATATTTTCACAGTTATGATTTAGTACATACTCGACAACATAATGAATTTCCAAAGCGTTAAGAGCAAAGCTTTTCGTAGGATAGTTCAGACAAAATCTCTCTCCGATGCGGTATTCCCTAGTTAAAATAAAAGAATTAATGGGATCATAAGGATCACCAATGCAAGATGACTTACATTCCTCACAGCCTTCGATAACTTTCAACAACTTTTTTAATAAAAATCCTGCCACATAGGAGTCCATACTAAATTTTTGTATGGAAAATGAATTACAAATTTTCTCAAATTGGGCTTCTACATCAGGTATAGTTAAAAAGGTAGTTACATTTGAATTTAAAGTGGAAGAGGTGGAATGAGTATAAATAAAATCAGTAACATTAGACAAAAGAATGGTAGAATCATCAGCTTCACAATTGGTACCAGGTGAACGCGGAGACGCTAAATTAGAAATCATAAGTGATTTATATGCAGCCGTAAACAAGGTAGCGGACGGATTTCGGACACCACGACTTCGAATAGACCCGAAAAAATTTTCCAATGGGTCTTGGTTCAGGTAGCGACATTTCAAAAACTTAAAACCCTCAGTTTCCAGAAAATTCCACAATTTAGTAATGCCATTTATGGAAAAAGTCCAATTAGTTAATACAGGAGCTAAAGTCCTAATGTTCGCGCCTGTTGTCTGATGGACGTATTTCATCGTGCTTATTATTTTCAATGACTCATTCCACAATTGAATATGTGGGGAGTTTTTCGATAAAGCCACACGATATTTTTTGCCCCTTTTAGGGTGTACTGATGTCCCATTGACACTATCGAATAATACATCAAAAAATTTCAAAATTCGTGCTGTCTCCGATGGATTTTTAGTAAACGCCTCTGGTCGTAAATGACTTAGTGTTTCCAGTGCGGAAGACACTTTGTCACTAAAAACTTGTGAGGCAAGTTTCACTTTCATTTTCTTAACTTTCTCAGGTATGATATGAGTCGTGTAATTTCTATACCCGCTATATCAACTTTCATTGATTTGGAGAAAACCGCAAAAAACTGTCACATCTCTAGCGTACATAAGTAAATGCATTAAAATTTTTTATATAATGAATTGGAGTAATAAAATTTCGAAAAGCATTTATTTTTCTATATATGTCTAGCAATAATTAAGTAATTTCGATAAATAAAATGGATATAGCGGATTTTGATACTCACTTCGTGATTTTGAAAGTCAACTGAGGCGACATGGCGGGTTTAGAAACTCACGCGTAGATCATTTTGACACACGAGCGTGGCGTCAGAGCGGCGGCCATATTGTATTTTGGCAAAATAACTGCTTGTGATTAGTTGAATCCGATATAGCGGGTTTTGATAGTGACTTTCTGTATGATATAGCGGATTTGGTTTCTCACTCGCAGTTTTAACATGGTTTTTGGTCATGATAAGGAGGGTTTTGAAACTCAATTTTAGGCTCCTCTTGTTGCTGGCAAAAATGTGAACAAGATGTCATACTCAGATCATTTTGTCAAAAAATCGGATATGGCGGGTATAGAAATTATAGGATTCATATGGCTGTCCGTTATTCCATACATCCTTTTAAATGACTCAGTTGGTACCAATTTGTAAGCCTGAATCAAATTGTCCCACGAAGCCAACTTTTTTATTCCATCCTCATAAAAATCATGTCTTTATCTAAAAGATTATTACGAACGCACTTCAAAAGATGAGGTGCGTCAAATAAGGGAAAAATCATATTTTCATTTACTATGAAGTATCCACCCCTATATTCTGTATTATTCCTTAGGAAATTTATTCGAGTGTCTTCAAGCAAGGCTTTTACCACCCTACTGTTAACAGTGCCTTGGTCGCATACAGTTGCAACGGGCTTAAGACCACACTCCAACAATTTTCCTAGAACAGTTAGAAGAATTTCTTTCAAGTCACAATAATTAGTTCCACTTTCTGAAAACGAAAAAAAACTGGCAGCTTGTAGGGAGTGGTAAGACCTTTGATCATTAAGACTAGAGCGTGATCAGCAATTTTTTTTCTTCTCTTATCACCCTTGTCCTCAAACCCTTCTATGTTACCGTTACGTGCATTGAAGTTAACATGAGGAAAAATACTCATCTCATCAAACATTAATATACAGTATTTATGAATATCCTGCATAGAATCAGTTTTTTTTTCAAATGGTCAAATAAATTTTGATTGATTCCCGGATTGAGAGATACTGAAGCTAACTCTTTATTCAGGGTCAAAGGCGAAGGTAATGCAAAAATGTTGGACAAGAATCGATAGCATTTTGGTCCTCCCTTATATACAGCAAGTGCCAAAGATTTATCTGCCCGACTATATCTTCGACCTTTTTTATGACGCGGGTTAAGTTTTGCTTGTGACGAAATGAATTTAGAGAGAACGGGGTCTAAATTTGAGAGAGAATCTTCCAAGCAGGAATTATTTCTATAGCGAGTTGCCAAATCGAGACGGTTTTTAAAAAGAGAAGTTTTTTGTTGCGATCTTCTTAGTTGACGCCTGGCCTGCGATTCTGGAGTTAAACGATCAATCGTTTTCGTATGCGCCGTCTTCGAGTGAAAAACTACTAGTCGTCGCGACTAACTTTTTCGAATGTTTCAATTTTACGTATTTTTGAGCATCGAACGGTCGAAGTTGGTAGAAGAGATGATTATATTGGCACCCCTGTGAATATTGTCTATGTTCCTGATGTTTTTGGGATTTCTATGGTGTGACTGTCAAACAGACAACAGTTATTCGTTATTGAAAACAGAAATGGCTGCGGGACATATTACAAATTGCCAAAAGCAACTCTTAATTGAGCTTGTAAGCTCCGATAAAGACTTAGTAAGGGGGAAATTTTCACCCACTTTTACATTTGCGGAATCCGCGCGGTAAAACAAAAATTGACAGCTAGACTAGATTTTGACAGCCAATTCCATAGAAACGCCAACAACCTACCACTCGCTGCCCTGTTTCTACTGGTTATACCCAGTAGTTGTTGTGTGGAATGACTTTTGACGTTTGGCGTCGAAGTATGTACCTTCGACCAATTTCGGGAATAGCAACGACGACCAACGTACATACTTTCAACGGCGATTACGAGCGCCCTCGATTCAGGAATAGAGCCCCTGGTCCTCAAAATCTCCAAATGCATCATCTTTTTCTTTGGAGAAAAGGTTGCAGCTGACCCAATGTATTTTAAATTGAACTTTCTTTTACCTATAAAAACACAACATGTGATTACATTATTCAAAACAAAGGCTACCAAAAAATTATGATAAAAAAAGTTATAAATATGCTTACGCAGAAAACCATCGTTTTTACGTGTAGGTACAATGCTGCTGGGTCCAGGAACAATTCTGCTGGGTCCAGGAACAATTCTGCTGGGTCCAGGTACAATGCTGCTGGGTCCAGGAACAATTCTGCTGGGTCCAGGTACAATGCTGCTGGGTCCAGGAACAATTCTGAATATATCTGAAAAAAAATTCTTGTAGAAGAAATGATCTACAATTACATAGCAGAACAAAGAATATTATTTCCTTCCACTTAATATGAAACAGATATGTACCTTCACAATCTTCTGACACCCTTTTAGCAGCAACGGGCACACCGCTGGTTTTGGGGAAGAAATTACGCTCTGAAATAAAAACTTTGTTTAAATAATAATATGAATAAAATTAATAAGGTAAGTCGATGTAATATAGAAGACATTTGTACCTTGTAAAATGTAATCATGATCTTCGAGTGCATCACTATATGCGCTGTAGAATTCTGGCACAATACTCTTTTCACAGGTACGGTCTAAAAACAATAGATTCAATTCTGAGGTTAAATTAAGATAAGTTATACAATACATTAGGAAAAAACAAAGAGAGATTCGTACCTGGAAGATTAATTGTTGGCAATGCGTGCTTTCTTAACGCACCACTCGATCTTTTACAATCGATTCCAAAATGTGATCCACACACTCTTGCGTACGTCGTCAATATTGGATTCTGAATATATTCTAATCTATCAATCCGTATTGACCATTTGCGAAAAAGACTAGGGTACTCCTTAAAACTCGGAAACCGATGTCGAATCGATGTATTGTCCGTACATCCTTTGACATCGCACATTTTTTGACATTTTCATGTTTTGACAGCGGCCTATAAACATGCATGAAGTTCGCACTGGTTTGTGGAAAATATACGTCACAAGATACACAGCCATAGAGATTACCGTGTCTTTTTTTCTGACCCACTTTTTTCTCGGAGTTATACCCCCCTGATTAGCCCTAGACGGAGCATTCGTACGATTTTGTATGAATGGCATTAAAGCCAAATCTAAGGTGAAGGAAAATTGCCTGGCAGCTATCTTGCATGACAAACGTTTGAAATGATTTGTTTGCAAAGTGGTGCATAGAGATCTATTATAATTTTATTTTTGAGATGGTAACGCAGTTATAACGGCGTAAAATTTTTTTGAGTGTTTAGATGATAAGAAATGGAATTTGCAATTAAAAGAATTATCTAGGTTTTGGCATTTTTCGTATATTTTCTCTCACTCCGCGGTTTCAAATTGGTCTTGAATAATAGTTCCGTCCGGGCTTCTCAGGTTCATGAACATTACACGTTTTGTCAATGATTTTGATAGAGATTTTAACATGTTTATTTTTTTTTGCAAAACTTTACTAAACTGACATCTCAGATGATATATCTATGGCTAGATAGTTGATTTATGTCTATGGCAATCTATGTGAATCTATGGCAGGGGCATTTAACTAAGCTTTGGCCTTGAAACTCATTTGTAACCGCCACGCCCACCTCAAAATTCTTATAGAAAACGAATAATATGGCTAAAAGCTCAGATCTCATTGGTGAGAAAAGAAGGATTGGTTTGATATCTCGCTCTCTACCATAATGACTCGTGTAACAGAAAGAGATGACGGAATTTTGCCTTTGACAGTTTCAAATCATTCAAACAAAATGAGTGTGGTTTATTTATACACGCGGGTTGTCATTTGTTGCCGAAATACTATCATTTCCGTCGAAAATATTGCGTGTTAAAGTTGTTCGTGATAAAAATACAATATAAGCCAGTATAGTGTTAGCGAGTTACAAACATATATTCAACACCTACGTAAGTTCAAGTTTAAAGTGAATTGACAGTTATTCGTTCGGTTTTTTGAACAATGCTTCATACTTGGCATATGTCTTCCTCCACAACGTATAAATGTTATTTATTATATCGATAAACTTATTCATGTTATTGATTAGTGTTATCCTGTATTATCTTATTGTTTTGGTGAAATTAAAGATTTTTAAACATATGTAACCATGAGTTCATGAGGCTAAAAAATGTCGGAATTCTTCGTCATACTGTCGGACAATCATGTTTTGGAAATTTTCTTGTCATTTTGGGTTTCTTCTTCTCAGATTAACAAGTTTCATCTCAAGGAAATGCACTGTAAAAATTTATTTTCTTAGTCAGATGAACCTTGCCCCTGGAAAACATTTCGACATTTTTCTGCTTCAAGGACATTTTTATTTTTAAAATATTTTTTTGGGCTAGTGAATGAATGGAGTAGGCCGAGAGCAATTATATTGTCTATGGTTGCATCTTACTTTTAGATGACCTTGAGTTTTTTCTATCTTGTCTACTGCTCTTTTCCGCACGGTAGGTACTGCTTGTATATCTGTGGTTAAGTACTGTATAATTCTGTTGCATACAAAAAGCCCGAAGATATCGATCTAGAGAGTGGTATATTTATGATCTATGGCAATCTATGGCTCGCGGATTGACGGATGGAATTTGTGTCATTATTTTGCCAAAAGTGATACATAAACCGTGTTGTTAATACAAATTACTTTTAATATATGCTAATCGCTAGTAATCCGTTCGTATTAAAATACGAAACATAAATAATAATATATATTTGTGCAATGGTCGTAGACTTATTCTCATTAGGTATATGGTGCAATTGTGCATTACTCGACCGAGAAATTGCTCAATCCCACCATCAAATCTGCTTATAAGTTTACCAAATTCTTTCTTAAAATGGAAGAAGTAAAAGAAACGCAAGTCAACAGTCCTTACATAGCCCTACTGGATATAAAGGATGAGGTTAGTATCTGTTTTGACGGAGTATAGGCTCAAAGCTTAACGAGGTTGTATTATTTTACTTGATGTGTCATCTAATGTACACTCGTCTTTGCAGGACAATTTGCTGAAACATGCTGAAATAAATATTCTGGAGTCGGAGAAGCGTGCAAATGGTCCGCTTCACGTGCGAGATCATTACATGGTTTACCTCATCGATGTCAAGTGAGTACAGAAGTCGAAATCTAAGCGGTTATCTTAACCAGGGTGAAGATTGTCATGATAATAGACGACCTCCAATAGGAGAGAGCACAAGAAGAAAAATAATCGGTAAATATACAGAAAAGTGGGACACCGTTAACCCTTAGGAACCGGGAAGGATTTCAATGAATTGGCTGCATGGACCGGCATGATTTTCTGAAATTTTGGGTCATTGTTTAAAAAATAATACAGCTGCACCAAACAGGTTTTAATTTATAAATTTTATTTTATGGCATTCTTAAATGTTGAATTATTGTATACGTATATCCAAAATTAGGTTTTTAGTGTCTGATTTTGTGTTATGTTAAATTTAAAAGCAAATTTACCTTCAAAATGCCTCCACTCCAATTATAATCACTCATAGTTTATTTTTATTCATTATAGTATCGACGATTTTTTTCTTTACGCATAAATAATGTACCTTTGTTGGATGAATTTGGAGGACTGAACGCAGTTGGCGCTAACAAAAAATTGTCCAAAGAAGCGAAGCAGTCCACAATGGAGTGCTGGTACCTACCCTGATGTATGGAAGTGAGGCATGGAACTGGCAAAGAAAGGATGAAAGTAGATTGAATGCAGTTGAAATGAGATCCCTGAGGCATATGTGTGGTAAAACCATGTATGATCGTGTGAGGAATGTGGATATCCGCAAAGAGTGCAAGGCTGATGTAAGCGTAATGAGTAAGATCAAGAAAGGGACGCTTAGATGGTTTGGGTATGTAGAGCGAATGAGCGAAGAAAGGAGTGTAAGGAGAATATACGATGCAAATGTGAATGGTAGCAGAAGTCGAGGACGCCCGAGGAAGACATGGCACGACCAAGTGAATCAGATACTTGAGTCGGGCCATGTCAAGAGTCAGAACAATAGAAGAGTATGTATGAGACGATGTATGAATGTGAATGAGGCAAGGAATGTGTGCCAAACCGAGTTGTTTGGCGGTCCGTCCTCTCTGCCTACCCCTGCGGGGAAACGGCGTGATGGTTAGTTAGTTAGTTGGTTGTCAGTCTCATCTTATGAAGATTTGTCTGCAGTTTTATTAACACATTGATTACAATTATTGATTTCTTACTACGCGACCATTGACCTTACTTACATGAGACCATGTCCATATTAGATAGGGTTAACATAAGAGTATTAAGCGCGGTGGGCACTTTATTTTAACTACACTTATAAATTATATTATACTTATACATAATATACTTAGAAGAAAATCATTCTCCCATTACATAAAACTTCAAGAAAGGTAATTATGAAGGATGTTGTCAGGAAAGAACAAATGTAAATTGGATCTCACTTTTCAGCAACTGTCATCTCAACAATAAGGTACAGTTATTCTACAATATACTATGGAATATTATAGATAAACACATTAAAAACAAAAAAAAAAACTCACATAAGAAATCACTATCCCGATTGGTTTAGCGAATCTCTAAAAATGCTCCTCACAGAGAAAAATAAGGTTAGACTACGGGCTAAAAAACACAATTACCCAAGAGACCATGCCCAGTATGCTACTCTTAGAAAAAGATCAAATAAAAAACTTAAAGAATGCTAAACCTATATTAACCTAGTTTACCAAGGGATAAAAGATAATGTAAAGACTTTCTGGGCTTATTCTAAATCATTGCGTAATACAAATTCTATTCCAAAAATAATGCATAAGGATTCTAGGTCTGCAAATAATGGACAGCAGATTGCCAACATTAATTTTTAAGAATTAAAAACCCAAACTATTTATCTGAAATTATTGGAGATAATAAAAAATGGACCATGAATAAAATGGTATATCTAAAGTAATCACTTCACTAATATAAATATTAAGAAGATTATATTATAGTGGACAAAGGATTTCACATCTCTCAAACAGTTTTTTATTAGCTATAAAGATAAAAAATTCTAATAAACAATTAGAATTAGAATAGTATGACAACACGCATACATCGACGTGCGTTACGAGACTGTATGCGAGTGAAAAAAAGTTTGATGAATTGTGAAGGGATGCATGGATACAAAAAAAAATTAGTTAAAACATCTCTGTAAGTAAAAAGGAGTTCCTCTTTAAATGGTATGGTAGAAAACATTCAGTTTTAGAGTATGAATCTTTTATGTATTTCGAAAATTTACCGGTAAATTAACTCAATATTTGAAGATGAACATGCCGAATTCTCCAAACTGCTATTGTGGGGGTTGGCTTGTAGGAGAATTTTCCTTCACAATTGTAGTTGGTCGGATCCTTCAGGTTAATATGCGCTTTTGAAAAAATGATGTTGTGTTTAATTTTTTCATTATGTGCATTACCTGTGTATGTCACTTTCGTATTGTAAGTTTGGTAAATATTTCCCAAACCGCCGCACTTTTAATGGGCAAAGATTACGGAAATCACACTTCATTTCTACTTAATTACTACAAGAAACAAGGATTTACATCGGGATAGATGATAAAAGGTGCACTACAATTCCATTTTTATTCAATCAAAGTATAAATTCACCTTATAAACTGATCCCTTTGCCGCCATTTTGGACTTTTTTGTATGGACTAACACTTGCGAGAGTTTCGTTTCAGTCTAAATACACAAATTACTTAATTAACCAAACTAAGAACCCAATAATCTATTTTGTGCTTGTAAATAATTGTTTCTTGTAGTAATTGTTGAAACAAAATGTAATTTCCGTAATCTGTGCCTAAAAGTGCGGCAGT
Source organism: Hesperophylax consimilis (assembly GCF_061612785.1). Lineage (NCBI taxonomy): Eukaryota > Metazoa > Arthropoda > Insecta > Trichoptera > Limnephilidae > Hesperophylax > Hesperophylax consimilis. The sequence continues at coordinate 36,487,577 of NC_142841.1, forward strand.
TAGAGAAATAATTACCATAAATCTCATATCTCAGTTAAAATGTTCAATTTAATTATGTGTGTCAGTTATTGTGTCTCTGGACGTTATATAAAAACATCTGATTACTAATTTCTATAATTTACTTACACTTTAAATTTAATCAAAATAAAAAATGATTGGCCGGATCAGTGGTGCTTGCGGGCCGGTGTTGGCCCGCGGGCCGTAGTTTGGGGACTCCGAGTTAGATAATAATGAGAAGTAAGTATTTCAGCTGTAAATGGAGGTTTTTCTTCTCTTATTTTGAAGAAAAGATGTTAAATTATCAGTTTTTAGATGAAGAAAATTATTAAGAAAATACCCATTAAATTGCATTATTTTTTCATTTTTGGTTACTGAAATAGATGTACGAGGCATATCCAGAAAGCAAGTGTACTGAGGCTCTCACGACCGAATGAATTTTATTTTCGATATGTTGGCTACACTTACGTGTAGCCTGACTCTTCCCCTCCGCAACGAGACCTCAGTTCACTTCTCAACGTACTGACCTCAAGGTCAGTACGTTGAGAAGTGTCAACGCGACAACACGTTTCGTGAAAAATGTCAATCCAATCTCCCGCCAAATGCGAAATATGCGGCGTCATCCGTTATCTCGTTTGGAAGGAAAAACCTCCGTTTGAGGTTTATAATGAGGTTAAAACTGCATATGGTGATAAAGCTATGAATTGTACGAGTGTGTACAAGTGGTATCGCGAGTTTAAAAACGGTTCTCACCTCTTCACCCTCCACCAAAAAGTTCAAAACCACAATTTCAGCCAAGAAAACCGTGGCATCCGTGTTTTGGGACTGTCAAGGCATAATTTTGATTGAATATCTGCCTCAAGTGGAGACCATCAACTCTGCAAGATACTGTGAGACCCTAAAAAAATTGCGGAAGGCGATTCATAACAAGAGGAGAGGCATGCTGACAAAGGGAGTCAGCCTGATGCACGACAATGCCAGACCACGCACGGCCAACGCCACGAAGGAACTGCTTGCTTCGTTTAAATGGGATATCCTGAACCACCCCGCACATTCCCTTAACCTAGCACCTTCAGATTATTATCTCTTTACCTCCCTGAAGCTGTACATGGGTGGAAAAAGGTTTTCAACCGACGAGGAGGTAAAGGAGGAGGTAGAGAAGTGGACGAAGGGGTTGGCGGGAAACTTCTTCGAGGAAGGCATCAAAAATTGATACCCCGCTTCACCACCTGCATTGAGAGGAATGGCGACTATGTCTAAAAATAGCTTACATATGTACTACGGTAATCATGTAATTTTTTTGTTTCAATAAAAAGATTTGTAACCTACAAAAATTCAGTACACTTACTTTCTGGATACGCCTCGTATTTCATTGAGATGTGCCTAACCATGTTCAAATTTTCTGTATATTTACCGAATAAGGTAAACTTTTTAGTTTTTTTATTTACATAATTTAACCGGTTATGTGCCTTAAACGCTCTAGGTAGCCATGCTAACAGGGCCGACCGTATAAAATTAGAGCATTAACACGCTGTTTTATATGAAGATTTGATTTCGCAGCCTGCTAGTACATCCACAAAAAAAACCTTCCAGCAGAGAAAGGGTTAAGAGTGATTCTGATTAGACGCTTGTTTGATAATTTTACAATCCGTTTGAATAGTAAGAAAGTAATAATAATTGATGTTGCCACACGCTATCGACGTTCTGGCGGCCACTTTCGGAACTAACGGCCCAAGCGGCTAGCGCTGTCGGTTCGCCGCCGCTGCCCGTTGGCCGGCCTCTTTACAAGCCCGCGTTCCGCCCACACACATGTGCTCCGAGCTGTGTCCTGCGCGGCTCGGAAGTAAAAACCAAATTCAAAAGGAATGTCCATACTAAATATCCATCTGGATAGGCTAAACCCTAAAATCAGGTAACTTTCAATAAGGAATATAGTATAAACTCCTGACTGGTTTTCTCAGCGAATCTAATCATGCTGATTCATGTTCCCAGCATTTGGCAAAAATGGTGACCTCACCACGCATCACCGATGCAAGCCTATGTAAGCTTGATCCTTTTAACCCCTATTTAAGTGCTATGATAAATTTCAGTGCCGTTTTCGTAATATAAATTCAGAGAGAGAGAGGTCGCAATCAGGTAGAAAGACCATGTACCCGTGATGTTTACCATGTACCTGTACGTATAAGTTTGTAATACTCTGTGGTGTTCTCCCTTGTGTTTGTGTACGAAGCCCTGCCATAATATATCGTTGTAAAATATCACTCCTTTGTCATTATCAAAGCCCTGTCTCGCTCTGAATGAAGTAGCAAAAAAGATAACTGACCTCCCAGGTTGAGTGGAGACGATATCTTGCCTTGAATGAGCTAGTCCAAGGATTGATGTCGGTTGACTGGTACTCAAACCCCGCATCTCGCATTATATTGCATTGCCACCCTTTGTGTACTGCACAAACACGGGGGCCCATTTATAATGTAGCACTATTGCCCAACTCTACATTCCCATTTATATAGCACCGTTATCATGAATTATTTTTAGATTTTCATACCTAATTTCGAACTAGGGTGTCTGCATTATTACCCCTGGTTAAATGACTTCGTGTTTTCTTTTTTAGGGTGGCAGTACCTACTATCAGCCAACCGGGCAAACCTCACATTGATCAGCCTCCAATATTAAGAATTTTACATGTTTAAATATTTACGAAATTAATTTTAAATATATATCACTCTTTTCCTTCTCCGACAACTGAAATAGTCGTTTCTTATTGTCATCAAATTGAATCAAATGTTTGTTTTTTTTTCTTCTTATTAATAACGGTAGTTGTAGGTAAATGTTTAACAAGAATTATCTCGACTGGTCAGCACTATTTACGAATCTCAATACAACGGTCTTTGAAGGGTAACTAATAGTTCTATTATATGTTTCCAGAGTAACGGATGAGCATTTCCAGCTGCTGCAGCACAAGATCAGCTCCTTATGGAGGCGCTACACAGAGTTTGAGCAGTTGCATGATTATCTCCAACTCACATACCCCCATGTTGTGATGCCACCCTTGCCAGAGAAACGGGTAAATAGCCTTTAAGAAGTTTATATAATAGATATTGTTGCTGTTCATGCAAAAGTCACCAAACCATAACACATTTTCGAGGTACTGCAAATTCGAATGCTAAAACATTACGATTCTACGATTCGTTCTTAAGTTCAACAGCTCGGCTGTGGAACGAACTGCCGGCCTCTCCTGTTTCCTCCCTCCTACAACATGGGACTCTTCAAGACCCATGTTCACTCCTTCCTCTCCACAAAAAGACCCTCCACACAACATCCCCAAAGATGACATAGGCCCTGAGGGAAATTATTTTCTTCAGGGCCTCCTGTGTGGAGTTTATATAAAAAAAAAATAATAATTACATAAACTTTAAAATACGGTTTTAAAGTTTATGTAATCGAAATTTTATCTATGCAGGTAGATAAAAAATTAAGTATTGAATGCAAAATACACTTTGTAAAACACCACTTTAAATAAAAGTGGTGTTTTACAAAGTGTATTTTTTCATTTAATGTATAATGTCACATCACAAAGTGTTTGCTTCCTTCGATAAAAAAAAATTAAGTATTCATGTAAGATTATTTGCAAATTGTATCTCAAAAACTTGTGCATGTGGGTTGGTGACTTTTGCATGAGAGGTGACAATATGAAATCTCAAACTACTAACTAATGGACACTCAATATTAGTATTTTTGAGTTTTTTTTACATTAATCCCACACAGATAAAATAATTTCCCTCGGGGCCTATCTTTTCTTTTTATGTGTAGTGTCTTTTTAAGGAAAGGAATCAGAGAAAGTTCTGGGAAGAAAAAAGGTATGAGGGGTGGGTAGGAATCTAGGGATCATTATGTCCAGGAGTGACGTACGTATGATCTATCCCTCCCGCTGTGGCGCAAGGCGACGGGTCAAGAGAGATGGAGAGGTCATAGGGTCTCCTCAAAACCAGCCTCTCCCGATCCGGCACGCCAAGCAGCTGGTGCAGGCACGTCCTGAACACACCTCACCCGATGATCCCGGGCACCCCTGCTAAATCAACAAACGTAGCAAACCACTTGGGGTGACCTATGGCAGAGGTGTTGGTTATCTAATAAATGGTTCCCCGGGCGGCGGTTCTCAAATTGAAAATGATTTTCCACAAATAACAGACATTAGCTGTGACATAATTATGTTGTGCTGAATTTCGTTTCATCAGTTTAAAGAACAATAGGGGTCCTAGGTTTAAGCCTTTTGGGATTCCTGACATGTCTGCAAATTTGGCATAATCATATTATCCATTCATATTAACTCTACACAGAGCTAACAGCTGATTAAAGAAAGGAAAGATTTAACCTGGACTTTGAAGAGAACCGTAATCTAGAACCTAGAAAATGCTGAAGCTGAGCTGTTGGGCTTAGGATAAAGTTGTAAAAATAGCCATTCTCAAATGAATGTCAACCGTTTCGTAGATCCATCACAAACAGCTGCTTTATTTGTTAATTTTTTAGATAAGAATAAATAAAGCCTGCTGCGTACACGATTTTGAATCAAAAGTAAATATTTGCATACTCCTCTGACACTGGAGGCTGCCTTGATTTGTTACACTTTATGCACACACATTTAGTAAATATAAATCCGACAGGTTTTTGTATAAGAAAAGAATTTTAATAATTGTAGCACCGTTTTTGTGAAAAAGCTGTACAATTTATTATGAGTTCCTAGGCTGTATCTAATATTATATATATACATACATATACATCACCTCAAATTTGCTATTATCTTTTCCTTTCAACATCATCAACTAGGACTACTACATTACAGGGTGGAACTAAGCTTCCTTCACAAATGTTCTCCAGTCCCTAGTCATTCTTCTGCAGTCTTATGAAACTGTTTATCTCCTCAAAAAAGAATCTAGATACACAAATTGTTTTGCAGAAGTAAGGAAAAATTAGCAGACACGCCCACAAAACCCTTATATCGGCATTTCTCTTCAGTGGCTGCCACACAGTAAAAATAACATGCTCCCTAAATATCTACAAACTAATATCATGTGCCATGAAAATGTTCACAATTATCCTTTGATAAGTTGTCAAGGAGCCTTCCCAAAACTAAACTTAAGCACACACACAAAGTAGCATGTTTTTTTAGGGACAAAAACTTTATAATAACGTACCAAAAGCATTAAAGGAAGCCACACGTCATAGCACTTTTCGTAGGATATGTGCTATGTATGTATTTTTCCCTATGCATGTATGAAATCTTGCACACATCTAAATAAAGTTTCAGAAACAAACAAAACAGTGATCTTTGATACCTACAGAATCTTACAAAAGTTTTCTCTTACAAAATCAATGAACAATCTATTTTTATTTCTTCACAAGTGTAGACTAAAATTACCGTCCAGGATTATTTTGCGGTGACCCAGTAACACATTTTCAATTTTCGTCCCATAATACGAAATACTCAATTAGCTATTTTTTTGTGAAATATATCACCTCAATGTTTGTTGTGTTGCAGATTCTGTACTCGTGGCAAAAGAGCGACACGCTGAGCCCGGAGTTTGTGGATCGGCGCCGCGCCGGTCTGGAGAACTTTCTACTCCGTGTGGCGGCCCATCCTGGCCTCTGCCGCGACACTCACTTCCTCGGCTTCCTGCAGATGGAGCATGGCTGGCGGGAGACCGTCATGGAGACAGGTCTATAGACCATAATAAAACTAACGATACCCTCGTTCCCCGTGTTACCTTATTATTTTCTTTGTCTTTATCGTTGTTGTTAATACAGGATGCAGCAAAACAGACAGTGCAGTTTTGAAGGGCTATTAAATGAAACGGCGCCACTTACAGAAATGAGGTTTATTATATTTTATTCGGTACATCATGCTGTTTTCTGCATCAAGTCCTGAAGATGACATCTGAAAGATGATGGCCCCTAGCAGCGATACATTGATGAAGGCGATTTCTGAAATTTTCCGCACCATTTTGGCACATCTCAACAGGTATAGCGGCGATTTCCTCCCGAATTCGACCATTGAGTTCTTCTAAGGTGTGAAGCCGATGTTTAAAAAAATTTTGCTTCATCCTTGCAAATGCTCAAATCAGGTGATCACGCGGGCTACCCCACATCACCCCTTAGAGAAACGAGAACATCTGTCACAGTTTCGTTATTGAAACTCGAGTAGTATCGGCCGTAGCACCGTCCTCTTGAAACCAGATGTCTTCCAGATCTGTTTCCTCTGCTAATTCTTCCTATTGAGGTTCAAAAAAAAATTCCCACATGGAAACAACATTGAGCGTTGACAGTGACGGTTTTGCGAAGCCCCGGTGTTGTCCGGACCAAACCATTGAAAACCAAACGATTGAAAACGACACGACCCTCCCAACACACGTCCCCTCCCAGGTTCCTATCCCCCCACACGGGTTGTACCGGCCTTTCAAAACTGCACTGTCTGTTTTGCTGCATCCTATATTATCTTCTTTATTAAATAATATTTATGTTTGTGCCTTTTGTTTACAGGTTATATGGTGTTGGCAGAGAAGAAACTCAAATCCTTAACCATCGCAATCAGATTAAAGAACCCGGATGCCAAGTTCGAGATGATCAAAGCGTACGGAAAGCAATTAGAATCTAGTCTCAACAATCTATTGTTCACGAGGTAAGTGTGCGGTTCCTTTATATTGACTACTTAGACCCTGTATATCAGTTGATTTAAAGTTCGGCTTGGTTGGAATGTAGAGCGCGGCTTGCAAAATAATCCGATATCTCCAATATTACACATATTGTCTATGATTTTATTAGAGGAATGTATTTCTTTTTTCTTTGTAAAACCAAACTTCTGTCTACATGAGTGATATATCTATGCTGTCTACTGTCATAATGAAATCGCATTCTTTCGAAATTTCAACGACAGCAGTTTATTTTTAGAGTGGTGAAAATACTAATTTAAATTTTTTTTTTTTGCTGGAGTCATTGCAATCTTCGTAAAATTATGACAAACTAACCGCTGAAAAGAAACTGTCCTGATGTTGAAACCTAAAATCCCTCTTAAAATACCGGACATTCCTCATCACTCGATGAATATAATAGTCCATACTGATAAAATGAGGTAATTTACGTAAATTTCGGTGAATTGGAAGTATGCCATTATTAGTTACCAGTGGATGCATGGAACAAACTTCCACAACATATCGTTGATTCTACTAATATGAACCAATTTAAAGCTAGATTGGATTCTTATTTGGAGAGGAGAAAGGATTAACTTATCTTAAATTTAAAACAACTCAATTACTCATTGTGATATCAGCTATGGCGCATCAGCAGAATGCTGCCTGCTCTTTAAATAATTATAATAATTTGACACATGTCACTGCTAGCGCGTCGGCGTCTAAAAAAGGAACTATTCTGCTGCTAATCAAAACTTAAGTGACTGATTTAGTCCGCTTAAATTTGTAGTGAGGAATGATGTAAATGCAGACTGACTGATTTTATTATTTATTGTATAAATTATTAGAATATGTATGGTTGGTTCCAGCTTTAAACAGAGGATAATTTTGGACCTGATCACCTATTAGTCCTTATAGATGTTATCATCCAAAAAATCATTTTATTTTAACCAAATTTTAACTTCTCTACACCCCCCCCTACAATATTTTTTAATGCGATTTTAAGGAAAAAAGGGTCATAATTCATTTTTAAGTTGTGTAAGCTTTATGTATTAATCAAATGAAACGTAAAAATTTAAAATGTAACGTCAAAACAATATCTATGATGTATGTGACTTGCGCATGTATTCTATGTATGTCAAATGCATAAAATATCCGACAACAGATAAAAGGCGGTCTACATAAAATGAGGTCTATATAAAATGCGACCGACATAGAAGGCTGTCTTGTCTGTGGCAGGACAACGTCTGCCCAGGCCCTCTAGTATTATTATATAAACCATAATAGAAATAAATTAAAGATTTTTGACCGGTCGGTGGCCGAGTTGACATCGCGCTTGGGTCTCACTCGGGCGTAGTGTGTTCAATTCCTCGGCTGGCTAAGTCCTCCATCACAACACAAGCAACATTTTCAGCTTACTGTAGTGGTACATAGTAGGAGATTTTCAAATATTGTCAGGTTATTTGTAACCCGGGAATGTTTGTCTTTCTTTATTAAAAAAAAAAAAAATTGAACTGAATAATAAACAGATATTTTAAGGAAAATTGAAATAAATCAAAAATTCAAAAAGTAAGATTAAAATATGTGCAAAATAATTTTGACGCAGGTAGGTCATAGACATATGAATATTAGTAGACCTGCCCTAAGTGATTAAAAGCGTATTATTCCCCACTCCCCATACCGTTTCCATTGGTGCCGGCTGGGCTCGCGTATGGCTTCCCGTGAATCTTGAGAATGTGACATCATCATTCTTGTTCGAACTAGCGTCGAGCTATGGTCGAGGCATTTTATGAAATAACATGGCAAAATAGTGGCTTGTGATATGAAAACTTGTAAAAATAGATGTGAAAAAGAGAATAAACCCAATTGTCGTATTACATTCCATATGTAAGCTGTAAGCATCATTTTAAGCTTATTCACGTCGTATAATATGAATCAGTTGTAGAAACATATCGTCGCATTAATTCGTAGAATGCGTAACTCCCAAATGTAAAATTTTACAGGAGGCACAAAAAACCTCGTAGTGAAAAAAAATGAAAGACGGCTTATTCTTTTTATTTATGTTTCGAACATATAATATATTTGGAAATTTATTTTCAATCATTTTCATCATCATCAATCAACTTTTGTAAGTTAAGGCTTTCTATTTCAAATCGGAGTTAGGAAGTTTACGTAAAAACCGAGAATGGAGATACGCATTTTACAAAAGATACATACTTTTCTGCGAACAGTTTTATGAACAACCTAGCGGAAAATTTGGGAGATAGGAATTTTACATTTACAAAATAAAACACAACAATGTATGTGTATGTCGAGGCAGTCTATTTAGATGCATTTTAATGATTTTAATGATGCGGAAGGTTATCGTTAAAGGAGTGGTAATCCTTTTCTAATGTCTGTTTTAAGTCTTGTAAATGCTGGTACTTTTTATTTATTTATTTATTTTCACATATACGGCACAACATGTGCCATTCACATACTAAATTACAGAGAATAGTACAGCAACATAAGGAATGCAACAATATAAATGTAAGTATAACGGTATAATCAGTAAATAGTAGTTAGGTTAAAAGTATGAAAAAAAGAGACATAAATAAAATATAAGTAGCAATCTGTAGTATAGTATTAAGTCAAAGTAAGACATTATATGTAATAATCTACAATAAAGTAGTATAAGCAAGAATGAAGTGCTTATAAAATGTCTGAAAGGCAATAAGAGTTTGTAAAAAACAAAATAAAAAATTTTAGAAAGGTATAAACTATTAGAAAATGAAAAGAATAAAATATATACTATTATAATATGAAAAGGAAACAAAAGTAATAAATGGGAGAATCGCGTGTATAATAATAATGTGCGACACTGCTTGACAGTCCGATAAAGTTTTACATAGTACCTATGATGACTATGATAATATATAATGCACTGATATCAGCTTCTACCTATCGAGTACTAGTAGTTTTTAATCTGAAGTACATAAACATTATGATGGTATGGTATTATTCGACAATTTTTGTTTTATGCATCTTTTATATGATATGTAATAGACAATCAGCGTGATCGATGTTGGAATATTCATTGCCTAATCTGTGTAAGCGATGTATTATTGAATTTTGTTCTGCGTTAGTTCCAGTATTGTTGCAATAATAAGGTGACTTAAGTCTAGTTTCTCTACAGGGAACATGGTAGTTTATCAACGAAGTTAATTCAGGGGAGTCAAACCAGTGATTGATTATTTTAAATAAAAAAATTAGATCATTAAGTATTCTTCTATGTTTTAACGATAAGAGATGCATTAATTGTAATAATGAATCGTAATCAATGACGTCAGAGGGAATTCCTAATTTGAAGTTAATTGTTCTGAGAAATTTATGTTGGATTCTTTCAATGGAGTTTGCATAGTTTTTGTAGGAAGGGTTCCATATAGACGAATTATATTCTAATTGACTTCTGACTAGAGTTGTATAAAGTAATTTTAATGTATGGATATTTTTGAAATCTTTAGATATTCTAGTAATGAAGCCCAACATTTTCATTGCTTTACTAGTAATGACATTTATGTGATTATTAAATGATAATTTACTATCAAAGATTATACCGAGGTCCCTAATTTCAGGTACAGATAATAAAATGTGGTTGTTCAGTGTATAACTATATTTGATGGGGTTTTTTATTCTGAAAAAACTCATAATTTGACATTTTTTAATATTGAGTGTAAGTTTGTTAATGGAACACCACTCTGCAAATTTTTTGAAATTGGATTGTAGGGACAAACAGTCATTGATATTTTTAATGATTTTAAATATTTTCATATCATCAGCAAATAATAATATGTGAACATCAGAGAAAATAGAAGTGACATCGTTTATAAACAGTATAAATAATATTGGTCCTAAGTGTGAACCCTGAGGCACACCGCTAGTGGCTTCGAATTCGTAAGACAAGTGTTCTTTGATACATACAGTCAGTATACATTTTGATAAGTAATCCTTAATCCAGTGTAATAGTTTACCACTTATTCCAAGTTTTGACAATTTATTTATAAGGATTTTATGACAAACCTTGTCGAACGCTTTACTAAAATCCGTACAAATTGAGTCGACTTGTTGCCTGTTAGCGAGAGCACATGAGATAAAGTTTTCGTATAGTGTAAGATTAGTTAGAGTAGATCGGCCAGAGACAAAACCGTGTTGAAAAGAAGAAATATTAAATTTTACACAAGAACATATTTTATGAAGAATTAACTTTTCAAAAACTTTCGGCATCGACGATTGTATGCATATCGGTCTGTAATTTTCAACAAAAGACTTGTCTCCGCTTTTAAATATTGGAGTAAGAAAGCTGTTTTTCCATATTTGCGGGAACTTACCCGATGAAAGTGATTGTTTAAAGAGTAGGTATAGTGGGTAAGAGACGCTACCTGCACAGTTTTTAAGGAATATGGGGGGAATTTTATCTGGTCCTGAGCAACATTTAGGTTCCAGTAGTTTTATACAAGCCGCTATGTCTTTAATTTCAATATTAATCTGGGATAATTCTAAATTTATATCTGACTCGAAGTTTGGAATTGGTTCCTTCCTTAAGGGATTAAATCTGACTCTCAAGTGAAATCTTCAAACTCTGGAGATCATTACAGATTCGGCGACGGTTTTGTGCTGGGTGAGATCTACACTGACCGGGAGTAGTCGTGTCAGAGATGATCGTTAAGTGACGCTTGGAGTTGATGAAGGAGATTGTAGAAGAATTTGATCTGACATTGTCGATCACCCTTGTTGTCCTGTAGAAATAAAACTGATGTACTTACTAGGGTTTGCAAGACCCGGGCAAAGAGTAGCCATGACAGGAAACGTTGTGAAAGAGACTCCTCAGAGTGTGAAGATAGGTGGGAGAGACTTGAAAGTGGAACTGGTGAGCAAACATGTGCTTTAAGCGTAGAAACTCTTCATGCTCAGCATCACTTTGGAGTAAAGTGAACGCTTCATCTTGCCCGGCTGGTCGATCCCGAGGCGAGAAGAAAGGACGTTGATAGATGGAGATGGAGAGTGGAGACACCCTTCTGCGCAAGTGAATATAGAAGAGGAAGTATTGACTGAGCTCTAAGTGGGCGATCTTCTTGCGGTTAAACCAGTAGATGGGAGATGCACATCGTGCATGGAAGGGTGACAGGACTTACTTCAGTCAACAACATCGAAGTAGATGGCATACCAAGACATGTGCTTGACCCGCGGAAGATGCCTGACAGAGAACGGACTGTGTCTGAGGAGAGACGAGATGGAATTGCCGCACGTTCCACCGTAAATATTTTGGGTTTGTTTGAAGAGGACAGTGAAGAACCGGATCCGGATATGCATCAGGAGGAGATCCACTTGCAAAGAGATGGTGACCTTGAAGAAGAGATAATCACAGAACAAGGACCTATTAGGTATTTACGAATAGAGCACATAAAACAAGAGGCACATAAAACAAGAGAGCTACGGCAGAGCGTTACACGGTGCAGAAGACGTCAGTTTAGACTACAGATACAAAACACTATTCGTGACTTCACAATTAAAATTAAGGTTATAAAATGTTCAAAATTGATTAATCAACTTATCTCAGTTAATTTCACGGTAAAACTATTACACCGTAAATAAATTTCCTCAGTCAAAAACACAACAAGCGTGCACGGCTCACCGGCCAATACTGAATTAAGGAGTTACGAAGTATTCGCGAGTAAAAATGGCACCATAATTTTACGCAGTTTCCTAATTTGTGTTCATCTAAAAGGTTAATTTTTTTTTAAATTTTCGAGTTTTACTAGTCGATGCGGGTCTAATTTTAACACCAGATGGCATTAAAAACGTATTTTCGAAAAATTTGGAGTTACGCAGTCTACGAATTAATGCGACGATATACTATCACATCGAGCCAACATTGGTCGAATGTAGCGACTCTCAAGTGTGCGCATCGTTGTTACTGGGAAGTAAATTATGAACACTTATAAAAGTGTCTTAACTAAATACGTAAACAAAATGTTCGACTCTGAAAATAGAAGAAATTTTTTTTTGCCGAATTTGGACTTTGCAAATTTGTTCATAACGTGGCGAGTAATTTGCGCTCCCATGTAAAAATGTCTATTCATTCAAAAGCAGATTTTACTTTTAAGTACTAAATGGTGATATTATAATGCGAGATGCCTATATACTGTCAGATTGATTTATTGACGAATCACAGTCAGCTTTACCCCCTTCGTTCTTCAACAGTTGATTTTACCCCTCATCTTTAATTTCTAGTCTATATATTCATATGTCTGTGTGGTAGGTACATATCTAGAAGAGGTTTACGTTGACATTGTCACATGTTGAATTTAGATATAAAAAAATAATTTAAGTGATGAATGAATTTTTTTTTATACCGTTTTAGAAGCTTGTGTATTCTTTAAAAAAATCTTGTCCCCTTTCAAATATTTAATGTTGAACACGGATAGTGAAAAGTGAAAAGGGATATTAAATTATTTGTATTTATTTCCGTATGTAGCATAAGCTTGCTTAGTAACTGGTAAATATCTTAGACCCTAATTTTAGCAAATACATAGTTCTTTTTAGGGGTGGAACGATATACCGGGCCTTAGTAAACTTAACTATAGCAAAGTAGTTACTAATAATGAATGTATGTAATACTAATTATTGTGACTTGTAGGTCAAAGATGGTAGAGAAGCAACACACTCTATGCAAACTGCACGCCAACTATGGGAAGCTGTTCAGTGAGTGGAGTGTCATTGAAAAAGAGATGGGAGATGGATTCCAGAAAGCTGGCCACTATTTTGGTAGGTTACTTCTTCTTTTTATTATGCTTCTCCTATTGTAGGTTGAGCACCGCCATTCCTGTTATATATATATATACGTCACTTTGAAGTCACACTTCAATTTGGGAGGCGGGTTTGGGAACCGCCGCCCCGGAAACCATTTATTGGATAACCAACACCTCTGCCATAGGTCACTCCAAGTGGTTTGTTAAGTTTGGTGATTTAGCAGTGGTGCCCGGTTTCATCAGGTGAGGTATGTTCAGGACGCGCTTGTCCACCAGCTGCGTGGCGTGCCAGATCAGGAGAGGCTGGTTTGGGGAGACCTTTTGACCTCTCCAACTGATCTCTCGACCCATCGCCTTGTGTCGCAGCGAAAGGGATAAATCGTTTGTGCGTTCCTCTTGATACACATCCCTCATATCTTTTTCCTTCCCAGAACTTCCTCTTCTTCATTTCCTTAAAAAGACCCTCCACACAGTATCCCTAAAGAGACATAGGCCCTGAGGGAAATTATTTTCCTAAGGTCCTCTTTTGTGGGGTTATGTAAAAAAAAAAACACCACAGCTGAATTTCATTCTAAGCCAGGATCTTCTTGGTCGTTTGTCTACGAGCACATTATATTCCTTCAATTCTGTCTTTTGCAGTACTTATGCTTGATAATAATAATCTATATGTAGTGCCCTTCGTGGCAGCAGGACGCGTCCTAACGCGTCCTCCAACCGCTTTGTGTTTTTGTTAGTATTTTCAAGAGAAATGAGGCAACATCCCTTTGAAATTATTTTTAAAATCAGTCAATCGACATTTTAAATTCACTTGTTGCTGAAGTTGAACTTGCGACGAGGATCGGTAACTTGGGTACGCCAGATGTTTTCAATGGAATTCTTGGAAACTAGGCCCTAAGGCCCTAAGAAATGTTTCCTTAAGCCCAGGGTAATTTATTATCCCGACCGTCGCCTTTTATTGCGGGCACAATGCACTAACACAATCACCAGGAACAACATTACATGTAGATGAATGATGGAATTGCCGAATGTCACAGCGGTGCTGCCAAGGTCTGTTATCTATGTGAGGATACTGTGTCAGCGCTTAATTAGCAGCAGACACGTACCTGGACGGATGACGAACCTCGTGCTGGCACTGTTGGTGGACGCGGTGTGCTCTTTCGCTGCAGCAGCTGGTCCAGTTTCCTCAGCACTTAGGATTCTTGCTGCAGAGTCTCCATCTTCTATCTTCGTATCACCTGTTCCTGTACTTCATCAGCTGTTCATGTACTTTTATTTAACTTATTTTTGTAATATTTATATTTTTGTAATACCTGCATCAACTGTACGGCGCCCCTGAGGTGATATCTCACAAAATCGGCGCTATACAAATTGTCCAATAAATAAATAAAATAAAGAAAGGTGTCCCGGTGTGGGTTTGTTTTTTAAACGAATGTACATTTTTATTCCAAGATTGATGAAATTTTAATGACCGATGAAAGATTGATTACCTTCAAAACAGGAGGAAGGTCAATGTCTACATGAGATTTTGAAAAACCACCCCCACCCTCTTTTCCCACCTCAGCAGAAATTTGATTCTTGATGAAATTTTGTACACTTGATGTTCAAAATAAATGTCATCTTCCCACTTTGTCGGTATCGGTAAGCAATCGACATAAACCGAGGAGTAAAAAATACAAACAGATGCAGGAAATGTGAAGAGGATAGAGAGACTCCAATTCACACATGGTGCCAATGTTCCACCTTGTTGGGAACAAAGCTCTGCTACCTAGGAAGACACATTGTGGAACCAGGAATGAAATACACATATCCAATGGCAACCCTGGTGAAATTAATCACGGAACCGGGTTACCGTTAAAGGAATGAGGTAAAATGGGAGACAGCACATTGAGCCTACGGTTTAAGTGCTCACGGGAACTATCCGTAAGCCGTCTCCACTTTATAATAGTAAAAAGATAGTGCCAGGAGTGTTTAACATTGTGGTATACAGTAGTCAATGGTGGAAAACGTCAGAGACGCCCAGGAACGTCATTAGCAATAGTGAAGCATTGCGAGATGCACTAGTGATAAATAAAAATCATTTTTATTTAAGATCCTCCATTTCACTATTTGTCCAGTTATCTGTGACTGATTGATTTAAGATTTGACGAGTGATCCTGTTGTTTGCAGATTCCATAGCCGAGAGCATAGACAGCATCCTGGAGGACGAGGAGCAGTACGCCGACCAGTTGAAGGAGTACTTGTTCTTCGCGGAGGCCCTGCAGAATGTGTGCCGGCACCACGAGGCGCTACAGCTGGCCGTCGAGACCTCCGAGGAATGCTTAACGTCAAGGTAATCTCCTATTCAACACTTCATTCATTTTACGACTAGTCTCGCAGCATCTCTTGTATCATGATTCAGCTAGATTCGACAATATTGTGTGGGGAATTAGTGGATTCGAAAATATTGTGAGGAATCCCAGTACTGATCAATTGAGAAAGTAGGGGACCTCTAATTATGTAGTATTTTTCTTTGTTGTTGATTTGTAAAATATTAATCCGTTTGCTTTTATCAAAGTTCTTACTTTGCAGGATTAAGTGATT
This sequence comes from Hesperophylax consimilis, assembly GCF_061612785.1. Lineage (NCBI taxonomy): Eukaryota > Metazoa > Arthropoda > Insecta > Trichoptera > Limnephilidae > Hesperophylax > Hesperophylax consimilis. Next base: position 36,503,622 of record NC_142841.1, read on the forward strand.
AGCGAATTTGTAAAATTGTCTGATTTTAAGTTTATTTAAAAAAAAAATTGTGATGCCCTAAATTTTGATACAATCTGTTGTAGGCTCCATGACTAATCCAACTTGTGATATATTTTTTATGGTGACCGGATAAATCATCAAAATGATAATTCATCACATCTTTAAAAAGTTATATAAAATCATGGAAAGTGATGAAACAAAAACTTTATTAACTGGGTTAAGTAGGTTAGGTTTAATTTTTTTTTTTCATAGTTTCTAATGACTTTATATCACTTTTTAAAGGTGTGATGATTTATCATGGAACCTTTTTTTATAGTGGAATAACTTATTGAGTTAAACAAATTCTAATATGTATTATACTCAATGATACACATTTCTAGATGTGACCGAATTTTTTCTGATTTTTCTGTTTCACCTTTATCGTTTTGACAGTTAATATTATCAATGATTAAATATTATTTCAAGTTAGGTGTACATATATGTTATCTTGCATGAATATTATATACGGAGGATCGGGGTGGCGAAATAATAGTCAAATGACTGCAATTAACACATCTAATCTCTTTGATTATTAAGAGTCATAAACTAGTACCAGCGAGAGCTCGTACGTACGTCATCCACGATCGTCCTCATCCCTCTCAAACTTCTTTTATGGAAACAACAAAGACAGAAAATGTTAGTACGATGATACACATACAACCTCTCGCTGGGACTAGTGCAGTACAACCGATCACAGTCTTTTATAGTTTTTCCTTCTTGCTCTCTCATGCCATCTCTTTCATATTAGATGTCAGTCAAATGGTCGTTGCATTAGGATAGGTTAATTTATGTTAGTTTCGATTAAAAGTTAGGTTATGTTAGGTGAGATTATTTTTGGTTTTTAGGTTGGATTAAGTTAAATTGGGCTGGGTTAAAGTTAGGTTTTGCCTAAAGAAGCGAAGCTAGCTGAATGCCATAGAGATGAGATCCCTGAGGCGAGTGTGTGGTAAAATCAAGTATTGATCACTTGAGAAATGTGGAGATTCGCAAAGAATGCAAGGCGTAATGAGTAAGGACGCTTAGTTGGTTTAGAAATGTAGAGCGAATTAATGAAGAAAAGGAGTGTGAGAATGTGAAGTTTAGAAGTAATCGAGGAAGAGTTGGCACGATCAAGTAAACCAGATACATGAGTCGCGCCATGACAAGAGTCACAAAAACAGAAGAGTAAGTATGAGACGGTATATGAATGTGAATGAGGCAAGGAGTGTATGCAAAAACCTGATGGCTAATAAAATAAACTGGTGTACTGTTTAAATATCTTCTTAGTATGGAATGCACTTAAGATCGGGAGTATTCAATTAATGCTTTGGTTCGTCAAAGATAACAAAAAATAAAATACTTTATTATCGTAATATAATTATCCCCTAGGAAGTGAGCTCCCCACCTAGGGATCGGCTAGCATCGGCTGTAGTTGTAACCATTTGGGTACGACCGACATGCTATCTCTGTCAGATGGTGTAAGTACAGCCGTCTACGGAAAATCCTTAAAAGTACATTAACTGGATAGTAATAACTTAGATTTACACACTCTACCGACATCTGGTGGGCGGTGTCGAAACTACAACCAAATTACAACACTATAGTTAGTTAGGTTAGCAAGGAAGGAGAGAACTAAAGCTGATAATGATGGTGGGCGGTGTTTTAGGGTGGCAGAAAGAGAGCGGGCAGCGGCCGGCAAGTCGGGGCTGATGTCGCGCCTGTTTGGCACCACAGACCCGGACATTGTACGCGACCAGACTTGCCGCACTTTGGACTCTAAGATCACCGGCGATCGGACAGCCATACAGAAGGCACACGAGGAATTGAAGTAAGTTATATTCGTCGTATTATGTAACCTATAATATTCATAACAACTTATAACATAACATAACATAACAACTTATACCCTAAATCTGAAATGTTATAAAAAAAATTGTACAAATTGAATGGAATAAGTAAATAAAAACAAAAATATTATTTAAATTTTATTATAGCGACTATTTAAACATTGTACGTACAAAATATGATAGCGAATAAATGTATAGTAAATTGTATTCCTTATTCCTCCTCATACTCACTAGGGTGATCAGTGCTGAGGCGAACTAAAATTATTCAGTTTCTGATTTATTTGTTTTCAATGTTTTTTCATTGATCTCTTTGAGCCAGATTTTTATTCTTGATTTGTAATCATTCAACTATTCTATTTGCTTTATATCGGGGGTAAGGATATTGTAGAGTTTTGTTGCAAAATAAATGTAGTTTCTTTGTCCGAATGTGGTTTTAAGACTTGATACATTTTATGTCTTTGTGATTTGACCTATTGTGGTGAATACGCGGTATTGTAGAGAATTCAGTATTTTTGAATAGTTTAAATATTATATTTATAGCATATATTTGTTACATCAAAACTTGGTCTTTATGATTCCTTTTTGAATTGTATTCAGGTTACGTATATACTTAGATACAGCAGATTCCCATCCTAAAATTCCATATTCAATTGGAGAATGACATAAAGCGTAATAGACTCTTTTCTTGTCCTTTTTATTTACCACAATTCTTAGATATTTACATAAATATATAAGTTTTGTGAGTTTTCCGTGATTCCTTTGATATGTAGGTCCCATCTAAGATTTTGATCAATTAATGCGATACTGTCATAGAATTGTTTGTATTGGTCTGCTTTATTGGATCTAGGGATATATACGGTCTTGCTTCTTTATTTCATTTATTTATTGCATCTCACTATACATAAATCACGTTTTTTCTCATAAAAATTAACCTCACTAGGACTAAGCCTGTATTGAGGTTAACAATTTACATTTGATTGAAGTAAACATAGAGTAATCACAAACGTAAAGTAATACTACATTCAAACACAAAATATTTCAAAAAGAAAGAAAAAAATATGTATTTGATGAGTTAGTTACCAGATGGGTAATTTGGCAGTATATTGTAACAATATTTGAACCATAACTACTTAATAATCATTATTCCCAAGAAGAAACAAGTAGATAATAAAGACAGCTAGGGTGACATTCAGTTTTTAGCAAATGGGAATTATATTGAATATTAAAATTTAAGAAAGGACAAGAGTGAAAAAATATTGAGACAATCGTCTGTCAATACAAACATCTAAATTAACTTTTTAAATTTAACTAAGGAATTGGTAGACTTAATATGATTCTTTAATATGGGGGTGATTCATTCGTGGTATTGATGTTAACCGAGTACAAGCGGTTTATTGGTCAATTACAAAATTTGAATATACTAATTAATACGGTTTGTACCGTTTAACTGAAAGCGCCAAAAAAATGTGTTTTTTTAATCATTTTCTCATACACGGTACTGAACTTGCATAGACAATATGTAACATTTTTTTGTTTTTCAATATGTGTTTTTATTTTATAGAGATTTCACAGAAAAAGCCTTGGCGGACGTTGAACGTTTTCAAAAACAAAAGGACAAAGACCTGCAGGAAACCCTGGCAGGATACGTTGTTCTTCAAGTTAAAAATGCCAGAAAGGTTTGTACTGCATTTTTTATGTTGTTATCAATCCATCTGTTCTTAGTACTGTTACGTCAATCCGTATTACTACCCGGAAAGAAAGGTCATCCATCAGATGCCCTCAAAACATTTTGATATTAGTGGCCCTCAAAATCAGAAAAATTTATGCATAACTTTCAAAAGATATGTTCCTCTTTATTCGCAAAAATAGGGCCCCGTTCAAAAAAATCGATTTTTCTTTGAAAATAATACATACACAGTCAAACTTGGTTATAACGAGCATGAGGGGACCGACTCAATTTGCTCCGTATAGCCGTTAATCATTATAATAATATTATTGGGATGACTTGTATAGCGCTGTTTTTGTGCAAAATCACCTCAAGGGCGCTGTACAAATATCTAATACATTTCTACAAACATCTATATTACTACTAGCCATATATGTAGATAATATACAGTACCATACTTACATGGTAGGTAACTTAAGAGGAAGCTACAAGCCAAAAATGTGTATATTCTTGGTATACCTTATATTGTAGGTAATAGGCATTAAAATCGCTTGACAAACGGAGTCTAGAAACCTTCGATTTCAAGCACAAAAGTGGTTTTTATTTATTTTGTAAATAATTTTATAAGAAAGCAAAAAAGTTAATCAAGTGAAAATGTCACAGATAATCTTAGCTATAATGCTGTATTTTTTTAAAGTTGTTTACTTTAGGCGTTTATACATTTCTATTGAAAAAATATTGTTTTTAGTAGTTTACATTTATATTTTTTATTTGTACTCTACTCAAGCGAAACGATAGGAAAACCTTCAATTTGTTTAAAGCATATTTGACCGGTCAGTGGTTGAGTGGGCATAGCGCTTGGGTCTCACCCGAGCGTCGCGTGTTCGATTCCTCGGCTGGCTAAGTCCTCCATCACAACACAAGCAACATTTTCGGCTTTCTGTGGTGGTAGTAGGAGATTTTCAAACATTGTTGGGTTATTCGTAACCCGGGAATGTTTGTCTTTCTTTATAAAAAAAAAAAAAAAAAAATATTTTTGGTATTCATAATGTACACCAATTCGTTATAAAGATTAATCAACATAGTGATTTAGCATTAAGATTAACACTTAATTAACAGTAACTAATTGTTTATTAGCGAAATTTAGATACAGGATTTAGGACATAATTGAAAATTGGACTTTCTCTCAGGAATGGTATAATTTTTTTTTTTTCTTTTTAAGATGCACATCCGAAAGAGACAATTGCTTTATTGTCTCGTATGATATTGTAATGGTGTGATTTTTGTGACGCCGAGTGTATTGCGACGCCATGTTGAATTAATAATAATGTATATTTGATCCTAATAATATTTTTTGAATTGATCCTAATTCATATTTTTTTAATTATCCTAATATTTGTTGTTAAATTTCCAGGGGTTGCAGACATGGACACAGGTAAAGGAGTGTCTGGATGGGATCTCCTAGTTCCTCTGCCCTATCTCCTTCCCTCCCTCAAACCTTAACTATAACAAACTGTCTTCCTATGAGTGTCATGATCTAAATAATATATTTTTTCAAACTATAGAATATCAACTCGTACCGTGTCACCTTCTGTGAGCAAATTAGGTACTTGAGTTTCCTTTAACCTTCCGTCGCGTGCAATAAGTTGACCGCTGAGTTTGAGCGCAGCGTGCTTGATGGGCACACGTTAAAAAAACATAATAAACACCTAATTAACCCCTCAGTACTTTGGCATATTCTGTTAGAAAGTCAGAGAATCTGTTAGTTTCCGCATCGTAATAAAATCCAAATAAATGGAATATTTCTGAACTAAATAGGTGATGGAATACAAATACTAATTTTATTATTAGAAATAAAGACATAATTTTTTAAAGTATTAATATTTTAAATGCAAGCATAAAGTAGTTTTTAAAATGACTCACCTTAAATTTTTTTATCTAAACACTGAACTGAAATTAATGTGAACGAAAAAAAAAAAATTCACGCAAATGTATTCATCATAAATTTTTCTCAAATTTCAGTCGGAACCTTTGGTTTCGTAGAGGTGTACTTTTTAATCCCTCTGTGGTTAACTTCTAGATTTGAATATAAAGTGTGGTGTATTCTCTTTCTAACACCGTAAAGATCATATTTCTCACCATGATAGTAAGCGAGACCCAATGATTTCTATGAGACCATACGAGCTGTTCAATAAAACCAAACAAATTAGCCTGAGTTAAATTGATTTATACAACTGCCATTTTTATGAGTGTCAAAAGAAGAAAAAATACAAACGTTTCTACAAAAAGACGTAAAACTGGTCGTACAAATTTTAATGAAATTTATGACCTACTATCAAAAATGAGCTTTTCCGAACAAAACTTGAACAACTTTCTGTAGTGAATGTCAAGCACAAATTAAGTTTGGTACCAAATGGCGCAATTGAAAATACGACCGACGGAAGGTTAAGATCACTGAAGAGCCTAACCGATAGATGTGTGTTGTAGGCGTGTCCGGTGTGCATGAAGTGGGGTTAAATTTACCTTACTTTGAGTGAAATTAATCAAACTTTTTCAAATGTTGAAATTCTTTCTTGAAGAATTAATCAATTTTATTAACCTGTCTAGGGCGGTGACCGGGTATGTCATCAAAATGACAATTCAACACTCCTCCAAAAAGTGATATAAAGTCATGAAAAGTTATGAAACAAAAACTAGTTTAAATAGGTTACATAGGTAACTATTAAATCTAGTTTTTGTTTCATCACTTTTAATGACTCTATGTCACTTTTTAAAGGTGTGTTGAATTTTCATTTTGATGAAATATCATGGAACCGTCTAGGGCATAGGAGTCGAAAGCATAGTCAAGTCGCTATAGAACACACTTCTAGGATGTATCTTTTCAGTGTTTGTAGCAATTTTATACATTGGAACCAACCAACTTTGTTCAATTCGACATTGTTTCCCTTTCGACATGTCATGGCAAATTTAGTTTTCTGTAAAATTTTTATTTTAAAATTTTTCATAAACTTTTATAATAATATGTAATAATAATTTATTCCAGTCAAAAATGTTAATCTTATAAATAAGTCAAGGAGTCCCTTAATGTTGTTAAAAGCAGATTGCCAAATGGAATCTGTAAATTACGATAGTTAGGTAAATTGCTTACTCTATTTTATTAAAAATGCTCATTAATCAAGGATTTCGCACTCTGGATATTTCTGTTAAATCTTTATTTCTTAAAAATTTTTCTATGTGTCCAATCAGTTTGTTTAGTTGGTCCAAAGCGTCGGATTCACGTACAGACGTTGCGGGTTCAATCCTCTCCTAGCTAAATCCTCTATCATTGCACAAGCAACATTTTCCACCAAGTATGATGATACATAGTAGGAGGAATTCAAATATTGTCAGTTTATTCCTAAACTTGAGAATTTTTGTCTTTCTTTAACCCTTATGGGCCAGTGCCCTGCATTTGTAGTGTTGAAGAATCGTGCCCATACACGGTACAAAGCACTTCAATTGCAGTGTCGACCTTATACATTAATTTTGCTTTTGGATATTACCTCTATTGGGTTAGTTAAAGACAAAAAATAAAAATGTCACTTAATCAAGTATGGTATTTTCTACATGTTGGCTTTAACAAAAAAATCTTTCTTTATTTATTTAAGTTTCTTTCTCTCCCCAAAAGAAACAAAATAATGTGTACCTATACCAATGTTTGTGACATGCTGAAAATGGATCAAAACTTTTACCTTATATAATCTTATTGCATTTATCAAGTATTGTTGGAGATATTTCAAAGTTATTCTTATGTTAAATTTGTAATTTATTGGTTATGTTGCCAAATTGTTTTTTTTTTTTTTTAATTAAATTTTGTTATATAATAAATTATTTAACTAGCTCTATTTAGGAACTTTATACTAGTATCTGCACCAAGAGGCTGAAGAGGTGATTAAGACAAAAAGTGATTCCAAAGATTCGAATATTTATTTATTTCCTGTAATATACCTAGTTAGGAACTTAGTAATATTCACGAATCAAGTTTTCTTTATTAATTCTACACTTTTAGAGTTTTAGTAGTTAGGTGTCCTTTTCTATTGTAATTAGAAAAGCCTCAGTACAACCAACGCCAGGTATCCGAGAAAATGCGGTAACTCCGGAGAAGATTTTACATGATAGTACAGTTAAAAAAATGAATTACTTAATTAATCCATACAGAAGTCATGCCTACCAAAAATCTGTCTACTTGGCATATTTATTGGTTAAGGCTTATCCAATAAATACACCGGAAGCGAACAGTGGCAATAATGCACTTCTATGACGCGTATCTGAACTGGAAGAGAGTTTAATGTTGAAATAATTGCACAATTGAGGAATCAGGTGGAGGAACGACTTTACATCCATTAGCTAGCCTTAGCTGTCACCACACAAAAAATAGTCGCTTCATTGTCAACAGGTGTCCCTGCATGTAAGAATATCAACACACCTTTCAAGTTGTTATTCCGTCTGTATTTGTGGCTGTGAATAATCCCCACTGTTGCCGCCATTGTCGATATTCTAACCCTACTTTCTTTCATCTGTCAGTTTGCTGTTCATTAAAAGTCAGCTTTTGTTTAATCATAAGATTTTATTAATTATTAATTTGATTCAGTCATATAGTGAAACAAAAATATGAATAGTGAACACAATTTTAACCTTTCCTTATCTGTGGTGTGTATTTACTACACATTTCTTTTAATAACATTAATAACTCTATAAATATATAATAAATTCTGGGTTGAGATTTTAGGTATTCCTCCGTTATACATTTATACACTGAATTAAAAAATAATATTTTACATAGTTTTCAAATTCAATTAAAAATCAGAGATTTTTGTTAAAAATCGGGAACAAATACACCAATACAATCAACCGTGTGATACTAATACGCGAAGAGTGTGCGAGGAAATGACACGCTATTGATGTCCCGCTTTAATTCGTTATGCGGAGACATGAGACATCCACACGTCTGCAGTTGTATTTTGATTTATACCATCGATACCTACGACCGCACAGCTGTGTTTGTGCCAGCCGCCAGCCGCTAGCCAGTTGGCCGCGAACCGTCGTTAGATGTGTACCCCTCGCATGTTTCTTTAGCATCTGCCGATGGTTTTTTCATGTTTTCAGCAATTAAATTACAATTATTATCACTTTTGATATAAAATATAATAAACATAATCGATTAGCTACGAATATTCATATTTGTCTGATATTAAATCGCTTATTTTGAGATGTGTATTGACTACACAGCACCGGAACGCGTGGATTTTTTTAGCACAGTAAGGGAAAGGTTAATAATCCCTTGGTTTTGGTAAAGAAAATTCATACCTTTACTCATTTTTACCTTAGATGAATTATAAAGTGAAGAGAGGTTACTGAGACAATGCGCGTTGTTTCACTGAACTAGGTCCAGTGGACGTGCTTGAAATTTAGGCACATAATTTTGCTCGTCAGACAAGCTGTCACCAGCTGCCACAAACACATTGCTGTAGACTATTTTTGTGAAAAAATGCCATCCGGTGCAAAAATTATTCACGAGCAAAAACAGATCTCACGGTGTTTCTTTCCAAACGTAAATACACACAAATAACATATTATTTCTATAAATACAATTATTCACCCGGTTTTAAAATACCCGTAACAGGTAAATGTCAAAGTGAATTAAAGTGAGATAGCGAACATAGCAACACACTAGTGAGTGTATATTGCCATCTCAGTCACACCCATAATGTAGAATACAGTCATTCGCTGCATCTTTAAAGTATGTGAACGCTTGAATGTCTGTCTTTGTCATACGTGAATTAACATTAATTGTCAATATTGCTTCGGTTCCATGATAACTCAACACAGTGACAATTCAACACACTTTTAAAAAGTGATATAAAGTCATTAGAAACGATGACAAAAAAAAATTTAAACCTAACCTAACCTAACCTACTTAACCCAGTTAATAAAGTATTTGTTTCATCACTTTCTATGACGTTATATAACTTTTTAAAGATGTGATGAATTATCATTTTGATGATTTATCCGGTCACCATTGCTTCACAATACTTAAAAATGTTTGAACTCGTTTCATGAAAAATTACTAATTTTTAATTGTGTCATTATTGCAGAAAACAAGCAGGTGTCCTTAATTAAATATTTTTACCTGAAAAGTACCTTAAAAATTTGGAATTTCAAACAAATTTTATGCTTTTACTATCGTGTAGAATCACCTCCCGAAGTTACTTTGCTTTACCCCTAGATAAGTTGTACAAAAGGAGATACTGGAGTACCAATGTAGTAACATACAGATATATTCCAATGAAGCAATGCGTCCTCTAACCCCGAGGCAACTGTTTATACCTGTACTATATTAATGTATTATGAAGATATTTATGTTTCGATCGTACAGAATATCCCTTATAGAGGAATTGCAATAAACCTTTGTACATACTTACAATATATAACACGCAATAAAACAATAATGAATATGATATTGGTGCCTTTATACTAAGTATGGTTCGTCGCATTCAACTAGAAAATAGTAATGCTGAGCCGAGCCGATATTCGCCCGTAGCAAGAGATAGCCGGTAAGCAGCTGTTAGAGGCCAAAAGGGAGTCAAGTCCGTCAAAAAAGGGTAGAAATTTAATGAAATGGAACAAAATTTTTGAATTACTATGACGACACCAAAATTAGAACAAATTTTAGTAGGTTCAAATGTGAGGTTATGTTTGACTTCCTATTGTGACAAATTGACATAGGAAAAATGTCATAACTCAATTTTTATATATTTTTAATTGCTAAAACTCCGTGTTTCTTCCACATGGTTTTCATTTTGTTGCTGTGGATCAGTCTTTCTGTGCAGATAGAGAAACAATAGTGCTGTTGCTTTTACATCCAATAGATGGTGCTGTTTTTTAAAAAAGCCTGTTTTTTCCTGTCACTAGTGACTTGTATATAATATAGGTATATAAAAATACGCATATTCGAATGCAACGTTGTGTCAAGATTTAAGATTTTGAACAAACCAACATTTACCTTTTTATTTATATAAATTTCCTTACAATATGATGTAGAATTTTACCACTAATTTCTGACCACCATTTGTTTGATGTTGATATGAAAAATATTCATTTGGCATATTTGCTCTTTTAAAGTTACATTATTTTTCCTTTGAACCATCTTGGTGTTGCCATTTAAACAATATTTTTTTTCTACAATTTCTTGACGGACTGTAGCTGGTTTTAGTCTGGTATATAAACTGCCTGCTGTATGATATTATGTAATATGTTTTATGTTAGATCCCTGCTTCCCGCCCTGTGAATATGCCGTGCGTGCTTTACTGTGTGTATTTATTCTCTAATTAAGAACTTCTCAATGCTACAGGGACCATTCTTATTATGTGTGTTTTGTACTGAATAATATTAAAAGATTACAAATTCGACTTTTGTTTTTTTTCCTACTACATATTCCATAGAATTTTATGTTAAAACATCTGGCTTTCTAACAACCACTACATGCAGTCTTTCAAACCTGCTATTGAGAACATTCCAGACGGCCGGCATAGTCCAGTGGTAACGCATTGGACTGCCATTCCGAAGGTCGCGGGTTCGAACCCGGCGTGCGCAAATAAATTTTATTTGATTAATTTGTGTTATTTCACAATTAATTAATTAAAATAATATATAGTATATTTGCGGCACGTTCCAGAGTGGAAGATACTACCAGTATCGCCCTGGTGTAAGACCACCATTCAGAATTGAAACGTTGCTCCAAATGGCTTTAGCCGTGTTTAGTGACTAGATCTGAATAGCCAGGTACTTACCCACCTTCCTCTTTCCCTTCCCCACTTACCTTCAGCCTCACAACATCCCCCAATTGGGGATGCCATAGTCTCTCTGGCTCCAGACGGGAGCAGTTGGGACTCTTGTGAGGTATTCACTATAAAAAAAAAAAGGCACACCCGACTTCAATGTTGTAATCCATGCAAATAAAGTACCTTTCGGAGAACCCAGTGGAAGTTATAATGCCCCATCCATAAGTGAAGTAGCAGTGTTGGTCAATCTGCCACTCTGAGAAACTATAAAATTGACAACCACACTACTTGTAAAATTTTTCAATGCTTATATCAACGTTGAGTTGTGCAATCAAATAAAATAAATAAAGGTACCGATTATGCTACGTTCAGCATAAAACAAATGAAGTGGAGAAATATCAATAGGGTCATTACATCTGTAGCTCAGAAGCAGTACGGAAGATTTTATCATTCAACATGCATGGCTGGGCACCCACGATTACTCACCTTGCCGTTCATTTAGAAAATGGACAGAGGGTTTAATTAATTGAAAACAACATTAATGACGTTGTTACTAATCCGCGGCATACAACACTAACATCATTTTTTAGTTATGTGCTCAAGACGATTTCGCAAAAACACAGACATATGACAAAGTTCCAAGCTATTATACGTGGAATCAGACTGCCAAAATATCCCAAAAGAGAAAGCAAGGTACGCCAGTTGATGGTTTTCCTGGAATTAAAAAAACTAATACTCTTGGAAGAATCTATGTGGTTCATCCCAACAACAGCAAATGTTTTTACTTGAGAATGTTACTTCATGTTATAAAAGGCCCAACAACATCCAAACTGTACAAATAGTTACTTATAATATCTATCAAGCAGCATGCAAAGCAATGGGTCTCTTGAAAGATGACTCTCATTGGGACAACACATTATCAGAAGCTGCTATTTGCAGTTCAGCTAGGTCATTTTTATTTTTATTTATGTATCTATTCATTTATACATACAGTTTATGGGTATACATATTGACATTGGGTGCAAGTAATACAGATAGATGTTCCATATATAAAACATGGTAGTAGAACGAAATGTGATATGCAACTGTATATACATGATTGAAACTTAGGTAGTAATGTTCTGTGAACACCTCACTAGGAGAACCTGTGCCGAGGTGTTCGCATGGGTGTTATTCTGCCGTCATAGGTGGAAACACGATAATATCCTCCTTGGGAGTCTCCACCGTAGTTCAACTCATGGTGGAAGTATTTTACATTATTAGGTTAGAAGTTAGAAACTGTGTTGACATGTTCATCATAATATTATATAGACACAATGTAGTCATTTGAGGTATGTTACGTATCAAAATGTTCTGTAGACACACTGTAGTACAAGAGTACAAATACATTGTGCAAATGTAGAACATGATTTAAACTTCAAAATATTAGAAATTAGTGATGAAAAGAAAAGTAAGTAATAAAAAATTATATTTGTTTGAGAAAACATTTAGTTTTCCATGGCCGATGGGAAACAAAAGATGTTGTGGCCCCAACCCAATGTTTTTGTTGTTTAATGTTTTGAAAACATATTGCCGCAGGAGACGCGCCTTTACATAAAATTGAAGCTTCACATTATACATTATTGGATACTAGAGGAAGTCTTCCCATGATCAGCTGAGTTAGATAATCATCATTATTGAATATTTTAGCGCCGTTTTGTGAAAAAATGTATGGATGCCACATTAGTTTGTCTCAGCATACACTTCTTGCGTCGTCGTTCACATTCGCATTCATGCATCATCTTGTAGGTACATAGATACTGATCTATTATTTTTATTTTACTTTATATTATAGAAACAAAAAGTACATGATTTACAGAGATGAAACAATATACAGGAATAAGATACTTCATGTTGGGTTGTCACTGAAAAAATTCCTACTGTGAAAAATAATTATTTTCTTGACTTCATTTTTTGGTGAATTTGGGTTGGCACCGTTTCCGACTAGGAAAAGGCACTTCTTGAATGGACGCCGGAGAAAGAAACGACGTAGATTCGATTATGTCTGATAATCAAAGGGATTGGTCTGTGATTCGCTATTGACTGCGATTCGGCTTGTTGTTTATCATTATCCGTGTCGCTGTACTCAGGGATGGCAAGTGTTTAATATTAAATAAAATGTTCCCACTAACCGTGTGGCTGGTATCTAGATATTTACCTAAACAAGTTAGTTGGGTAATTAAAATCCTCACCTTCCGGCGGTGCCCAAACTCCCATTGCCGGGGTCCCTCCTACAATAGTCCGGGCTGGGTGACACGAAGACCAGGCCTCGGGCTGCCTGCCGACAGGGCCCCGCGCCCCCGTAGTGCCCTGCCACGCCCAGCGTGCCTAACGGTGGCAACGCGCGCCAGCACGTGCGCACGCTGCACGAGCCCTGACATACCGTCACACTTACAACCTTGCGCGGGGAACGCTCGGCAATCTGAAAAAATACAAACGATAGAGTTGAGAAAGACATTACTAAAATTGTATATCTCGTCCTTCCCCAAACACTCTCACCCATTTTCATTCCCTCCCCAACCTTTCCCCAGCTTCACAACATACCCCACTTGGAGATGCGATAGCCTCGTTGGATTCAGACAGTGGGGAGCAGTTGGGACTCTTACGCAGTATTCACATTAAAAAATACGAGTTCCGCTCAGTTCGTCATATTAACAATTTGATTAAATCTATAGCAGTGTTCATGAGATTTCTAATTAAAGCAGAATTTTGATACTTCTTGATGAAATTTTGCACACTTAAGAGGGAAATTATTATCTACATCTGATTTCGAAAAACTCTGTGTAAAGCCCAGGCATTGCGAAATTCGAATAAATGCTTTTTCAGTTAAAAACCTAAAAATAAACAAATATCGAATAAATGCTTTTTCAGTTAAAAACCTAAAAATAAACAAATAAAATTACTAAGAAACAGGCAGTCAAAACTTGCTTAACCTTGGATATGATTATGATATTTTCACGGCTAAAATTATTTTAGAAATTGGTTTAAGGGGAATAATGCCGTGTTAATATACCTCCTTCCTTAGCCAACGTTTCGGACAGCGTCACAGTGTCCATCTTCAGGGAAGATGTGTATTCGAAGAACGCTGTCACGCTGTCCCAAACGTTGGCAGAAGAAAGAAAACTTATTTGATATTGCAGTACTGAAGCAAATTACCGAAATACCAAATGCAAACCATGAACAAAACTTCGTCGACAACGTGGTTTGTTGAATGTAAAAATTATACCTTTCGTCCAGCTTTGCTATTCTGCAAAATTTGCTAGCGCAATATACGGCTGCAGTCTCTCCAGCTTTTCTTCTAGTGGCTCTTTGGTGTTATAAGCCTTCCTCTGTCTACTGCCTGCTCTCTGTTTTCCCTTCTTTTACCTCTTCGCGCAAGAGTGGCCACATTCTCTGTTGTTGCATTGAGTTCTTTCAATTTTGTATCTTCACTTAATGTAGTAGTCAGCTGGACTTCCGTAGATCCTTTTACAGGGTTATCCGCAGTCACAGGATCTTTGCTTTTAAAAACAAGTCTTGTTGGTTCACCATCATTTTCCAGATAATCTTGTGAGGTAGAAATCAGTCGTATTTGATTGCCGTTTTGATCGATTTGCCGATCCTCTGTGTCGAATATCCTTACTTCTTTCTGGTCTTTGTCGGTTTTGGCGAAGAAGTCATCATTGGAGCTGTCTTCGTTGAACTGTTTGACGAATCTCTCCGCACATTTGAGGTTGTCGGAGCAGCCTCCCCACTTAAAACCTCTTCCAGGTCTTTGCCTGGGCGGCTGGCCGCATGTACAGGATGATAGAAGACCAGAGGAACAGTCCCTTGACACGGTGTGCATCAGGGCTGCAGCGCTCAGGGCGTAGACGAATGATTGTTCTTTGGTGCATGAAAATAACAAAAAACACGTTAAAGAAGAAATGTTATTAGGTATTTTTGATAAGTTAAGGTAGAATAATTTTTAATCCAAATATTTTTTAATAAGTTATTTACGGCAGAGCGTTAAATAAGAGCGTTACTGTGCACAAGACAGTTTAGACTACAAGCTATTTCGGCATGCGTGGCCCACATCATTTGTCTTGCATTTACATTTATTCCGTCAGAAGGAGCAAATATCGGTCGGCCCTGAGCCACCGCCACGACAGGCTGATCCACGAGCTCTGCAATAAGAGCTCTAGCACGGTCCACAATGGTTGATAACTGTACTGACTCTACTTTTGGCAGCGCGCGCAATTCGCGTGACACCATTGATGGCAGTCCTATTATGAATGCCTTCTTCAGGAGAGCATCGGACGTAACACCTGCTAGCCTAGCCAGCCTCCTCAGATCCGCCATGAATACATTGACCGGTTCGTCATACCATCTGCGCCTCACAAATTCTTCATAGGCCATAAATGAATTCGTCGCAAATGCACACACCGGCTCATTTTTATTGCGTCCCCGTTTATTTTGTTTTCTGTAGTAAGTACGTTGTATACAGCAAAGGCAGGTCCATCCAAAAACATCGGAATGATCGACGACACATCTGTTATTTCCTGTAATTTAAAAAGAAGCTCAATTTTGGTGAGCCATTGTATGATGTCGCCCTCGCCATCAAAACACCGTAACAAATCCCTGAGTTTAAAATTCGGCCTCTACAATAATATGCCGAAATAGCTTGTAGTCTAAACTGTATTATGCACCGAGTGACGCTCTGCCGTAGCTCTATTGTTTTATGTGCCTCTGCAGTTGCGTTCACCGCTTTTACAGTAGTACCTGCTTATCACCAAAACAGGTTATTTAAACAATAATACTCAACGATTATTTTCTTGTGTGACGATAGCGGCCGTTGCCTAGGGGTTTGTTTGGAAATGTTTATAACCATAGCAACTAGTTCTTCACCTTATATAAGCGACAACGGGAAGGAACTCGGGCCAGTCATCAATTAGGAGTTCTAGAGTGAACAACATGTGAGCATTGTGGTTCCCCCGCGTCGTTTCTCCACTGCAAGGCTACACGGACCTACCATACCTAAGCCCCGGCACTGCGAGGACTACGGATTACCATGTTGAACAAGCTTTCGCCGCCCCCAGTCTGTGTTGTGAACAGTGTTTGTTATTAATTTTTTTACGCGAGAGTCCACTAACACACGCTGGGGGCGGCGAACGCGTTGCTCAACCAGCCGAGTATGTTCCTTGGTAACCGTGGTGGGCACCTCGATCCCGAGGAGTCCATGGTAATCCGTAGTCCGCGCAGAGCCAGTGCGAAGGTATGGTAGGTCCGTGTAGCGGCGCAGTGGAGAAACGGCAAGGCGGAGGAACCGGCCATAGCGGCCGTTGCCAAGATGTTTGTTTGGATATGTTTATAGCCATAGCAACTAGAATGTTCGGGAACGTTTTTCACCTTATACATTATATTGTGTAAGCGGCAGCGGTAAGGAACTCAGACAATTCATCAATTAGCAGTTCTACAGTGACCAAGTTGTGAGCACTGCGACTACTTGTTGCCTACTGAGGCGACTGGCCGCCATTGCCGGTTCCCCCTCGTCGGGCCTTGGCTTTTTTTCCACTGCGCCGCAACACGGACTTGCCACACCTTCGCCCCGGCTCTGCACGGATTATGGATTACCATGGATTACTCGGGATCGAGGTGCCCACCATGGTAACCTAGCCTGTGTTGTGAACAGTGTGTGTAATTTATTTTTTTTGCGTGAGAGTCCACTACAACAACCGTATAGTGGCCTTCATCAAGTCGTCCGCTGACATGGAAGGACGTACACCATCCTAGCAAAAGAAAATGAAGTCACAGTGACCATTGACCTCCTCAAACCAGCGTACCTCGCCCCTGAACCCAAGACAGATGCAACGGCACCGGCACTGGCACCAACCCTTCCTACGACCATCAACAAACAGGATCGGATTGACACCACCCGGAAGGCATGTTCGTTTTCTGGACCACCTTGATGAGTCAATGAGCTTTCTTTCTATTGCAGCCCTTAACCGTGCTGCTTGAGGAGGATTCCTGTAGTGGTACGACGAAACGCGTTCGCCGCCCCCAGCCTGTGTTGTGAACAGTTTTTGTAATTTTTTTGTCGGCATTACCATGGTGGGCACCCCGCTTCCGAGGAGTCCATGGTAATCTGTAGTCCGTGCAGAGCCGGGTTGTAGGTATGGTAGGGCCGTGTAGCGGCGCAGTGGATTAACGGCAGGGTGCGACGCGGGGGAACCGGCCATAGCGGCCGGCCGCCTCGGGAGGCAGCAGGCAGTCCTGGGCTCACTGTAGAACTGCCAATTGATGGCTGGCCTGAATTCCTTCCCGCTGTCACTTATATAAGGTGAAGAACATTCGAGTTGCTATGGCTATTAAAAAATCGTCTTTAATTTGACTCCGTATCCAATTCCCGTGCAGATATAATGCGTAAAGTCTTCATCGGGCAACAACAACCACTTCTTCCATTCAAAACACTCTCTAAACACTCCCGGTACTAATAAAAACAATCTTTGAAATTTTCATCGAAATCATCCAGTCTTTTCGAGTATATAAGGTACAAAAAAACCATTCACCTCGATATAACGGGTGGCGCAGATGGATCGGGTGGTTTTAAAATACTTGTCAAACTGTCAATTTTAAAGGTATTGGATTGAAATAAAGTGCAAAACGTGTAGTTACAATGGAAATTTATTAATAAAAAATAGTAAAGTTAGTTTTTAAAAATTACATCCATCAAATGCCCTCCTTCTCGAGCGACGCATTCTTGGAGTCGGTCCTTAACGTTCCGCATTGCCCGCTCAAGCACATCACCAGGAATTAATGTGATTTCGTTGTGAATTGCTGCCTTCAACTCCTGAATGGTCCGGGGTTTGTTCATGTACACCCTTGCTTTTAAATAGCCCCATAAGAAGAAGTCACATACCGTGAGGTCCGGTGAATGAGGGGACGTTCAGTCCACTTCGAAACCACCCATTGGCCCCCTCGTTTGTTTTTTGTTAATAAACTTCCATTGTAACTACACGTTTTGCACTTTATTTCAATCCAATACCTTTAAAATTGACAGTTTGATACGTATTTTAAAACCACCCGATCCATCTGCGCCACCCGTTACTTATGTCGATTTTTATCAAGTTTCATTTGTAAAACTCTTATTTTTTCCAACAGTTTGAAAATGCCTTGCGAGGGCGAAATAGCTGTCACGTGTCATTATAATTACACAGCAGAAGTTGTTTATAAATAAACCGTTTTGTAAATTGAATATTAATATTATTGCATAAATTAAATATATTTGTGTGTTATTTGTATGTAATTTACTTACTTCAACACGTAATACCTATCATATTATCAATTACTTAAAAATAACTACAATAATGTACAGCGCACTCCTCTTCCAAACACAAGCTAAAGCTTCTATGGAAGAGTAGTATTCCAATCTCTTAATATGTGAAAACCTAATGTAAATACGTTTCTATATCTAATTACTTCATTACTTTAATAAAGAATCTGTTAAAATTTATTGATGTTTTATTTATATACATTATAAATTGATTGATAGAAATATTTATTTATATACACTAGAGATTGATAGAAATTGAACTAACTAACTAACCATCACACCGTTTCCCCGCAGGGGTAGGCAGAGAGGGCGGACCGCCAAACAACTCGGTCTTACATACTCTTTTTTTTTAGAAATTAATTAGAAACAATTATTTTATCTTCTGTTCCGCTAACATCGCAGAAATTTAGAGTTTACAATTTTGTGCGCTAGTTACTCACAAAAGTTATCGTCAGCTTTAAAATGCATTTCGTAAATCGACGATCAAGAGGCACATTGTGCATTGCATCTTCCAAATATAAAGTGATTGATTCATCTTAACTGCTAAGCATTAGTGTTAACTTATCAAAGGGGTGGTCCAAGTTAAAGTAATGCTCACAAACAAAGCAACACTGAATACTGTTAGAGCTATTTTCAATGCTTCCCGTCGGCGGTTAAATTAACATTTTAATCCATCACAACAGATGAATGTCCAAATCAATCCTAAATCACTACATTCGTGGGGGCGGCTTCACGCTCTCTAGGGTTCGGGGGTTGCTTGGAATGCTACAGATCGCAGCATCCCTTGCTAAGTCAGTGGTCGACCATCAAAGTAAAGTTCATTAATTTTATTTTTGGATTTTAGAAAATAGTGTCATGCGATTGTTTAAACATGGCCAACCAAACAGATTTATGTATTAACTGTTTCAATGTATTATCTTTAATAATATGTTGTTACGTAATACAAGTTACCCTATAAAAAGGATGCACACTAGCCCCAATTTCCCCTCACTAGTTGCGACACACGCGACCAGATGGTCGAAATACGTGATCGACTTGGACCACCCACACTGCTCGCGGTCAACACGGGCGGCCCTAAGCGCGCTTCGGCAGTGCAAATCCGACCTTGGTCTTAGCAACACGGTCGCTCACGATGGCGAAAACCCCTCGCGGGCATGGCTTGCATGATTACGCAATAACGGACGCGATCTCGTTCCAGTTTAACTAGATACATTTCGCCATCAAACTAGCAGTCATGTTTATTATCTCGGTTCGAACTAAACTCAATGGAGTCCCGTTCTCGTGTAAAATCCCGAGTGCATATTACCACACCATCAGTACCGCTGCCTTTTTAAGCGCGGGAAACCTGGGTCAACATGATGTACCACATCTCAAGGCGAATCGTAAGCTTTCAACCTTCCCCCTTTTCTTGTGTTCAATTCTCGTAAATTCATGTAGAATCCACGCTTTATCTGGTCGTCACAAATTAGTAGAGAGAGTTAGTAGGGAGATCTATGTCAACCTGTATTTCTCGAGACAATTAATATACCTTGTGCCTTACTACTCATGTGTAATTATTGTGTGATAAACCTACCTTTTGACCTCCTAACCGATGGACGAGCCTGATGACCAAAGAAGCTGCCCGCCCCTGATAGTACACGAGCCTCATCTCTCTACCATTTTATCTGAGCTTAGCCAATTTAATAACCAGGTTCGATTCCCGGTTTAACCATATCTTAGCACTGGCGCAAAAACGTGGTTTTTTTTGGTAATTAATCGTCCATCGGGAGGTCAAATTGGAAATAATCTTGTACTCCTTCACTCTGTTTTCATGCCTTGTTTTGTATTAACCTTTGAATAACAATGTTTTCTTCCAATAAATCTTAGCTATTCTACAAACCATCGCGTCAAATTTAAAACAACCGTGTCACATTAAAACCATTCGGTGTCAAATTACAAGTTTTACGAATCGTCACTCGACAAAATTTTAAGTACCGGTATTCCATCACAAGGTGCGCAACCAACATTTACTTCTTTTCGGACATCTCAAACATCACATAGTGATCCAAAACCACAATGGTTTACTTTCCAAGTGCAACTATTAGAGAGAATGAACTACAATAATCTACAATTCAACAGTTTCAAATCTTGTACATGATACAAAATAAATTCCTTGTTAGTGGAGCCATAAGCCAGCATCGTTCTGCAAAATACATAGACAAGGAAAACTAACGCCCTTCTGTCATTTGATAATTCCGCTTTATATGTAATAAAGGTGGGTAGAGTATCCTTTTTGAAAGAAAAGTCTTGAAAGCCGACTTACCCTTTACATATAATTGAGATTCGCGATTGACGTAAACCCGGACCCTCGGCGCTTCTCCGCAATGGCCTGTCGATTGTCCAAGGGAAAGGGAATCTTTACGAGTAAATAACCAAACACTGGTTCTGCTTAAATTCAGACAATTTGTCTCGAATCACAAACAACCCTCCAATTAATTGTTGAAAGAAACAAACAATACTCTCTCGAAATCTGCACTTTGAAATTTTTTTTTCGGAAGAAATTTTTTTCAAAAATTTTCTTCACTCATCTAGGACTTTGAACTTTTTCGGAAATTTTTTTTCAAAACGCACAATCTCAGGGACTTTTCCACTAAAATTGCAAGGAGACCCCTGGCCGTTTTTTTTCTCAAATCAAAGACTTGGAAATTTTTTTCAAAAATTTCCTTCACTCATCTAGGACTTTGAACTTTTTCGGAAATTTTTTTCAAAACGCACAATCTCAGGGACTTTTCCACTAAAATTGCAAGGAGACCCCTGGCCGTTTTTTTTCTCAAATCAAAGACTTGGAAATTTTTTTCAAAAATTTCCTTCACTCATCTAGGACTTTGAACTTTTTCGGAAATTTTTTTCAAAACGCACAATCTCAGGGACTTTTCCACTAAAATTGCAAGGAGACCCCTGGCCGTTTTTTTTCTCAAATCAAAGACTTGGAAATTTTTTTCAAAAATTTTCTTCACTCATCTAGGACTTTGAAATTTTTCGGAAATTTTTCAAAAACGCACAATCTCAGGGATTTTTCCATCAAAAACACAGGGAAACCCCTGGCCATTTTTTTTTCCATAATTGAAACTTTGAAAATTTTTCGGAAATTTTTCAAAAACGCACAATCTCAGGGATTTTTCCATCAAAAACACAAGGAAACCGCTGGCCATTTTTTTTTTTCCATAATTGGAACTTTGAAATTTTTCGGAAATTTTTCAAAAACGCACTATCTCAGGGATTTTTCCATCAAAAACACAAGGAAACCGCTGGCCATTTTTTTTCCATACTAGGACTTTGAAAAATTTCACAAAATTCTTCACCAACCATCACAAGCAAACCCCTGGTATTTTTTTGAAAAACAACCAGCCACACACTCAGACAATTCTTTTTCTTCTCACAAAGTCTAAACCAACTTCCACAAAATGAATCCTCAAAACAACACCTTAGGCATAATAGCCAACATCTGCTCTCAAAGTACTCAAAGTTTAGAAAAGGAATTAAAAGACAGGAATATTTCTCCTTTCAACAAAACCAAAAACGTCCTGATTAAGTACGCAACATTCTACAACAGGAAATACATAAGAGGGCTGCAATTTCAACCCGGCAGTATAATTGCTGACACAAACAGACACAATCTACGCAGGAAACATGTTACCTTTAAGGAAAACGACACAGTTTGGAGACGCAACAACACACTTTCACAAGGTGCTTTGTACTTCTCTGCAAAACTAGCTCCTCGCTTTGTTAAAGCAAAAGTGCTGAGAAAAATCTCAGATGTAGTGTATACCCTATCAGACGCCTCTGGTAAACACATCGGTAACTACCATGTGAAAGATATTGTCAAACTAGGAAGCGTGGACACAATAGACACCACCTTCACTAGGTCACACACACATAGCTAACAAACTTTTGGCTCTACCTTTGTCCCACGAGATTTGGCCCTCGTGCAGACAAACAGCATGTCTTATCGCGTTAGTTTCATATAAAAACTCGCATTTCGACCTCTGCAAGGTAACCTTCTCATTTTTTCTAAAAACACAGAAGTGTCAACTGTGGCTTTTAATCATTTCTCACCCATACATGTACTACTATGCTCTTTTGTATAAACCTTTTGTTATTTTTGTTTCTTTGTCACACCTCACCGTGTAATGTATATAAATTGTACTCATATTTTGTACGTATCTTCTCTGGAATTGACGTCATTCCAGTCAAGAGATTTTTTTCCACCTCCAAAACGATTGATGCTCCCGGAGTCATGACCCTGGACATCAGTTGTTAGTCGTCACCATTCTGACACTTACGACACTAAGTATATAACTATTTTTTGTCATAACTACCACAAAAAGTCACGTACAACATTATATGTAAATGTTTTTTTTTAATTCTCTCATGTTCTTTGTTTTTCACATTGTTTTTTCACATTGTTCTTTCACATTTGTTCGTCACATTTGTTCCATTGGGCTCCATCGTACATAAAACAATGACCCTTTGCAACATACACCCAATTGAGGTGAATTTTCTACCCCGGTAACTTGTAATCATAATGCGTGTGTAAATTCCAGTTTGGTATCGTCATTTGATTCATGTTTACAAAGGTGTAACAAATAAAAGTTACAATTACCTTTTTTTTTAAGTTTTTTCAGTTTTGTCTAAAAAATTGAATGGCGCTCAATATTCCCATTTGCTCTAATTTGTTGTTTTTTCAGAATTTGATATTGACACGTCAATTCTGAAAAAGGTTGTTGTAAAGGAGAACAAACGCCGTTTTGTCCTCCTCATCAATAACAATAACACCTTTCGGTCACATTGAGTATGTAAAATCTTAAGATCTCAACTTTCTGACCCCAATTTGTTATATTATGTACTATATTTTGACTTAAATGACATTAATTTGCCTTGTCAAATACACCGAGCCAGGTCACTTATATTAAGTCATCCTGTGTCTCTAGGTGCCTCTTGTATCTACTTGTAACATAAAGTTCACAACATTCGTGTTTGTGGCAATTTTGGCAACACCAAGTGTGTTCCCCGTTTTGTGTTTGGTCATTTTAAGTAAGTAAAACCCTAAAAAAGGTCTTAAATAAACCACTACAAACCTTTTTGTAAGCAAAGAGTAAGTAAAACCGAGTAGGTCTCTTTTGCTATATGTATGTCTTGTCTAAGACATCCTTATAGGCATATGTTTTGTATTATTGCCAACTTAAAGCATAAACCCAACCAAAGGTTATGCCATCTCAACATTTTGTAAGCAAAGAGTTAGTAAAACCAAATAGGTCTCTTCTGCTATACTGTGTGTCTCGCGTAAGACATCTTTAGGCATATGTCTTGTATTATTGCCAACTAAACGCATAAACCCAACCAAAGGTTATGCCATCGTCTTTTTGATAATACCAATAGCCACTACTTGATTGTTTTTGACATTGTGTATGTATCTTTTTTCCGGTATTGAAATGGTACTTTTTTTATTATTGAACGTTGATATGTTATTTTCATGATACATGAGAATGTTACAATATCCACCATGAGACGAGGGATCGTTATAAAATCTAACGCTATACATGAGAATGTTATAATATCTACCGTGATACGAGAAGTTCGTTATAATTACTTTTTTACTGGCTCACATACACTGTGGCCAAAGAGATAATTTGTTCCATAATTGGTTATAAATATCTATGTTGTACCGTCCTTTCAATACTAGGGTTCTTTCGTAATTCGTTCAATTTCTACATGAGACGTGGAAACGTTATAATATTTACCATGATTCGTGCGAACGATACAATATCTTGTTGTTGTTTTCTTTAAATAAGTTGACACTATGTACTTGTTCTACCAGACGTAGATCATTTTACCCTGACTTGTCGCCCTTAATTGGGACCCTTTTGTATTACTCATGACACTGAGGGAAATGTCCTTCACTGTAGTGAGAATTTTTTGTTCTCTTCAAACAAACATGAAGCTGTGCATTCAGCAATTTTTTACGCTAACTGATACCTGTGGACTTCTTGTCAAGCGGACCCAAGAACCATCCACTATCCATTGACCATGGACTAGCCATCAGCTTCACTGTTGGTTATGAGGTATCGTGTCGTGGGAGTTAATTGAGACAGTGACACAAAACCACCTAACTCGTTGTCTGGGAGACGAATAAGAAAAACTCCTAGGTTTGTGAAGCTTGAGCAAGGGTCTGTCATGTTCTCACAAACTGTAGAAGATTAAAAACGACCCCTAATCTTTCACCAAATACACGTGAAAGATTAGATTGTTATTACTGTGTATTCTCCTTCACCTTTTCATCAAATTCATGTATATTTGTAAAGGGTTAGGAAATTTGCTGGTTGATATATTTCGTCCTCACATAGAGATCGAATTGAGAATTAGCTCAGTCACTATCAATTTTCGCTGCTCAAACCCTCCATCCTTCACCCTTCCATCAAACTCATGTATATTTGTAAAGAGCTAAGAAATCTGCTGGTTGACCACATTTCGTTCTCTGAAAAAGATCGAACGGAGAATCAGCTCCATCACCAGCAGACCTTCTCGCTCAACGCCATTTTTTCTTCATCCCTCATTATTCTTGAGGTTGATTTCATGAATCTGGAAGGTGTACCCTACGCACATAGCGTATCGTCTGTCTATAAGACAATCTTTATCCATGAAATTTGCTTCAAAAAATTTCCTTTTTCACCCCATTCCTTGGTAATCAACACATTTCTTGTAATTTTGAAAGTCGTAAGTTGTTATCGCTCAAGCGCTAACACCGGCCATGGAAGGCCAACTTCTTTCAGAAACTTGGTGTTACTACGGCACAACCTTGTAAATCAAATAGGTAACCTCACGCCAGTCGTGATAGTTTTTTTTGTCTCCCCAATCTCGGGATACTCATGGTATAGTCAGCATAATAGATCTCTCTCTACTCTCTCCTCTCTAACCAACAACGTTTTTTATCTTTTTGTCTTTTCTCTTGAACACAATTTGTTTCTCTCCAAACGTTTTTTCATCATTGGTCTACCAGGCAGGTAAACTTCAAGAATTTTGACTATAATAATAACCTGTCCCCGGATTAAAAAGAAGACCAGCAGCCCTCCTCATCACCTGCAAGCTGAGCTTCACTTCTTTGCCGCCTTCACTTCCATCACTCACTTCTCTCCAATCTCTGCGTACCAAAAACACCCGACCGCACCCAAATTAGGTGTGAGTCGTGCGTGCAGTAGCAAATCAAGTTGTCTCATCATTCAAACCACATTCAAAAGAACCAACCTCAGAGCATGCCAGCTCAAGGTTAGTTATGTTCCTGCAATCAACTACCTGCCGTTTGTACAAACCAACTACCTGCCGTTGTGCAATCAACTATTTGCCGTTTGAGCAACAACCACTTGCCGTTGTGCAATCAACTATTTGCCGTTGTGCAATCAACCACTTGCCATTGTGCAATCAACTATTTGCCGTTGTGCAATCAACCACTTGCCATTGTGCAATCAACTACTTGCCATTGTGCAATCAACCACCTGCCGTTTGTACAAATCAACCACTTGCCATTGTGCAATCAACTACTTGCCATTGTGCAATCAACCACCTGCCGTTTGTACAAATCAACCACTTGCCATTGTGCAATCAACTACTTGCCATTTGTACAGATCAACTACTTGCCGTCGTACAATCAACTACGGGCCATTGTACAAATCAACCACTTGCCGATGCGCAAACTCAACATAATAGCCATCACACGCATCGATCATCAATCAACTTACTGGTATTACTCCATGTCTTTACCAACTTCACTTCACCTTGACAACCACTGCCCCACCACATCAGCATAATGGAATTCACGCTGGTACAACATCAGAACCCGGACACTTCTGGCCCTCAGCATCACCATCTCTCAACCACAACCAAGAAGCACAGTTCAATTTCTATGGCCCTAGTGATACTTGAGTGCAATCTCAAATGGGTCAAGTTACAGTGAAAGTGTAACTTTAATAACTTCAGTGAAATTACGTCTACTTGGTACTCAACGAACACTACGCTCTTCAAACTTAGCTTACAGACCAATGAAATTTTAGAGTCAGGTTGTTGTCTTTTCATCACTGCATAACCTTGTATGTTTGTCTTTTCATCACTGCATAACTTGTATGTTGTTCTTGTCATCTCTGCATAACCTTGTATGTTTGTCTTTTCATCACTGCATAACCTTGTATGTTTGTCTTTTCATCACTGCATAACTTGTATGTTGTTCTTGTCATCACTGCATAACCTTGTATTTTGTCTTTTCACCATTGCATAACCATATTTTTTTTTTCTCTTTGTTTTTTTGCAAATCAACACTGTTTTTTTTCTCTCTCTACTCACCTCACGACAAGATGAAGAGGATTTTTAGTGCCTAAAGCTTCATTACCACGTCGCCTTTTACTGGCGGAGGGGGAATGTGTTACGTAATACAAGTTACCCTATAAAAAGGATGCACACTAGCCCCAATTTCCCCTCACTAGTTGCGACACACGCGACCAGATGGTCGAAATACGTGATCGACTTGGACCACCCACACTGCTCGCGGTCAACACGGGCGGCCCTAAGCGCGCTTCGGCAGTGCAAATCCGACCTTGGTCTTAGCAACACGGTCGCTCACGATGGCGAAAACCCCTCGCGGGCATGGCTTGCATGATTACGCAATAACGGACGCGATCTCGTTCCAGTTTAACTAGATACATTTCGCCATCAAACTAGCAGTCATGTTTATTATCTCGGTTCGAACTAAACTCAATGGAGTCCCGTTCTCGTGTAAAATCCCGAGTGCATATTACCACACCATCAGTACCGCTGCCTTTTTAAGCGCGGGAAACCTGGGTCAACATGATGTACCACATCTCAAGGCGAATCGTAAGCTTTCAACCTTCCCCCTTTTCTTGTGTTCAATTCTCGTAAATTCATGTAGAATCCACGCTTTATCTGGTCGTCACAAATTAGTAGAGAGAGTTAGTAGGGAGATCTATGTCAACCTGTATTTCTCGAGACAATTAATATACCTTGTGCCTTACTACTCATGTGTAATTATTGTGTGATAAACCTACCTTTTGACCTCCTAACCGATGGACGAGCCTGATGACCAAAGAAGCTGCCCGCCCCTGATAGTACACGAGCCTCATCTCTCTACCATTTTATCTGAGCTTAGCCAATTTAATAACCAGGTTCGATTCCCGGTTTAACCAATACTTAGCAATGTATGTATTATCTTTAGTAATATTGAGTCTTTTTTTATAATGTCTTCAATTTTGAACAAGTTTGCTGTAAGGAATGTGGGTTGTTTTTTCAAAATAACTTTAATAATTCTTTTGTTAACCACCTTTAAAGGGTTAACAATTTTGTCACATGTACCTCCCGATCCAATAATTAAATACTGAATTTATGACTTAACTGGCGCGTTTTTAAATACTTTTTTAAAATTATCTATCTTAAAGATATTTCTTAATCTAATAAATATATAAATTAAACGGGTGGCCGTAGTCACAGATGACGAATTAAAAGGCGGTGACATTGTCGACATCCAGAAAATTCCGGACCGACGAGCTGGAGTCCCCCCAAAACTCCACGTCAGATATACTAATCCCCAAAAAAGACCACAGATTCTACTGAACAAAAATCAACTAAACACAATCACAACACAAGGAAACGCATTCCAGATTATTTTTGTTTATGAAATCCTTGGTCCCTATTTCAAAAATCTTCTTGTGTAGGTCTAAAAGAAAGGCAACAGAAATGGGCTTCAAATATGTCGGGTACAAATACTGTAAAATAATGATTAGGAAAAATGAAGGTTATAGGCAAATACACTACATTAAACATTCGATTTATCTTTAAAAAATTGATAAGTTTCTTTGATTGAGAGCCCCACTCTTACCGGTCATTCACTGGGTCGATTCCCCCAATATTGGTGAGTCATATCTTATATGCTTATTTTCGCACTGCAACATAAAAGGTTCCTCAGTGACGGCCACGGATTAGTGGAGCTATCATTTAAGGGAAATAAACAAAAAAAAATTGTAGTATAAATTGTAAAATGGCCATTTACACTAATCCAGAGATGTGCTTTATTTCAAATAAATCCATTTCAAATGGAAATGCAAAATGCAAAATGGGTATTTTCCATTTTGCATTTTAAATGCTTTTCTAAAAACCATTTTGCATTTTGCATTTTAAATGGTTTTCTCAATGCATTTTCCATTTTAAATGAATTTTTGCTACATTCTTCCTATTATCTCCACACATCTTTTTTCATAAGCCCCAAATATCAGTTGGTCCTCAACCTCGCTATGAGAGATAATTTACATTTGTCAAGTTGCTCCCTGGTAGAAGCCCTGGCAATTGAGTGATACCATTACAAAAAATACTGATTCAAATATGTTTGTTCTACATTGATGTCCATTATTAAATGACAAAATTGTTTAAAAATTCTATTATTATTTTAATTATTTGACCTGAGAAACCATTTTGCATTTTCAATGCATTTTGAAAATAGGTATTTTGCATTTTGCATTTGAAATGCTTTTCTAAAAACCATTTTGCATTTTGCATTTTCAAATGGAAAAGTTTTGACCCATTTCCATTTTGCATTTCAAATGGTTTTGGGTACCCATTTTGAACATCTCTGCATCTCATGTATTCACTTGAAAATCTCACAAATTATCCTACTGTACTCTATTTATCCTCCATAATATTTTTTTCTTCCTTCCAAATACAATAATTTGTATGGATTTCAATTTTGTAATTTTTTTTTACTTTGTAACTTAGTTATATTATTTTTTCGCAAATGTACACTCATCTTTCATCCACAAGCAAATGCTTTTAATGGAAGTGTAGTATAAATTAAAACAGTATGACTTGTAAACATTGTATATTAATTGTAAACCACACTAATATTAAAATAAATAAAATGAAGAGAAAGGTGATTTAATAAATCCTTTTATTACATCAGATGCCAAAATTTGCAAATATCTTATAGCAGAGGTAAACAACACTACTATTATGCACCAAAATATAAGGTCAATTAATAAAAACTTTAATGAACTCCAGATACAGCTTAACCACCTAAATATAGACTATGATATAATTATTCTCATGGAATGTTGGTTGTCAAATTTTTATACTCCAAAATTAATTAATCCCTATCTTCCTTCAATTCGACAAAACATGATGAGTCAGAACGATGGAGTCGTGGTATACACAAAAAATGATCTAAACTTTTATCAATATAAGACAATGTAAAAACTTGAATCAAAAAAAAGAATAAGGCCTTTACCGGTGCATTCACCCAAATTCGCAGTTATCGAAATTAATACAAGTATAGGTACGTTCAAAGTTATTAGGAAGTAACTTGAAAAAATCTGCCACAACACAGGCTAGCCTAGTGAGGCGGTATTTGAGAAACCTCAACTAACTGTACTTTAATTTTCTTTTTTACCTTCATCATATTATTTTTGAATTTTTCTGTTAATTTTACAACCTTAAAAGACTTAAACAAATCAATGTCCAAAATACATCATATTTAATATGCATTTTTAGTTGTAATGTGCAAACTTTCTTAAATAAAGATATATATTATTATTTTTTTTTTAAAAGAAAGACAAACATTCCCGGGTTACGAATAACCTGACAATATTTGAAAATCTCCTACTACCACCACAGTAAGCTGAAAATGTTGCTTGTGTTGTGATGGATTCTTCAATGAGGACTTAGCCAGCCGAGGAATTGAACACACTACGCCCGAGTGGGACCCAAGCGCGATGTCAACTCGGCCACCGACCTGTCAAAATATAAATAATTATAAATACATTTCCTAACGCGCTTAACAAGTTCACATACGTGTTTGTTATATTTCATATGTTGGTCTATAATTACACCGAGGTACTTTATTTCAGTACTTTGGTTTAAAATGGTACATGGGCTATTTTTTTTTAACTTTATTTATTCACATTTCTTTACACATATAATACATAATAACATAAAATATAATAACAAATAGCATAAAAAAGAAATTAAAACCCACGAAGGCAATGCCTGAGTGTGGGTAATATAAAAACGATTACTATATTTTCAAATACCTAAAGTATAAAATACATAAGTAGAATAAGCGAATTTTTTTGTTTTTGTTTTTAGTTATTATAAAAAGTAAAGAGAAAACAATATGTACCAACTACAGTTTAGAAAGTTACAGCAAGTGAGTTGTAGAAGGATAGATAAATTTATAGAAAAAGCGTTTCAATATCTGCGTCTTAGCTATTACAAATAGTTCTGTTAAATGTTTTACTGTGTATAATTATTTCAATATTTGGGTAAGTTTTATGTTTATTTATTGAAAAGGGAATTAAAACAGTTTTCTTTTACATTAACTGATAGAAGGTTTGCATCTAACGAGTATTTTAGGATTTGCATATATTTTTTTTAGTTTTCCTTTACAATATTCCAGTCCTGACCCTTTACTATAATGACAGTGTCATCCGCGTAAGAAATAATGATTTCACTGACGTTTTGTTTAAAAATATCGTTAACATACAATATGAAAAGTAATGCACCAATACAGTGCCTTGCGGTATTCCAAAATCATTTTTACAACTTGTGGTCTATTGTGGTCTATTGACAAAATGCGAGAAATAATTAACTAAAAAATCTGCCTCAACACAGGTTCGCCTAGTGAGGCAGGTTATGCACAACTTAAAATATAGTAGGTATATTATGCCATATCTTTATAACACTCGTACATATTTACTTTTTCTTCTATTAGAAACTGTTCTATTATTGTAATATTAGTTTTTCAACAATGTCATTGTTACTAACTTACATATTAGGCCAGTGCAATTAGCGCCAAAAAGGGGGTCGCGATCGAAGTAATTCCGGTAGTCCCAATTTTTTTATATGTTATATAAACTGATCCCTTGATGTAAAATCTGAGTTTCCGACCTTGGCGCACCTGTGCTCGCGCCGCCATTTTGAAAAAACTGGCCGAAATCGGGCCAAAATCTAGTTTTTCCCAAATATCTCATTTCCAATGCAAATTTTGGCTAAAGTTTTTTCACAAGTATAATAGAACATAAAATAATCTACAACTTTTTAAACATAAATTTCTTCTATCTCTAATAGGTACCGAGGTAGAAAGTCGTAAAAGTGTGTATATTTTTGAAAAAACAAGTTTTTTAAGCGACTAGGTTTGGTTTTTTATAAATACCTCGTTTCTAGTGGAATTTCATGAAAAATTTATTGATACCAATTATGTAGAACATAAAATTTCAAAAAAAGTTGTTGATTTAAAATTTAAAATTTTGGTCAGGGATTTGGTCTGACATGACCATCGAACAAACTCTGATGAGATCGATGAAAACATCTGGAGGTTTGACCCAAGGACGGGGAATCACAGACAGTTCCATCCTTCGTTGGACTGCTGGATTCGTTTATCTGCATAACATTTGTGAGGGTATCGAGTCATTATCGAGCAGTGGCACAATCGGGGATAGCAAAGTCACTTGTCACATGGCTGAAAAGATGGGG
Organism: Hesperophylax consimilis; assembly: GCF_061612785.1. NCBI lineage: Eukaryota > Metazoa > Arthropoda > Insecta > Trichoptera > Limnephilidae > Hesperophylax > Hesperophylax consimilis. The sequence continues at coordinate 36,535,860 of NC_142841.1, forward strand.
AAATTAGCCATGTCTAAAGTTATCAACCAGAACTTTGGAAACCTACACTTAAAACGTAATGATTCGATAGTTTCTCTTGCGGCGGTGACTAGCAGTGTCAAAAATCAGGGTGTGACTATGGCAATAGATCCATTAATGCTATTCCATCGTATGTGTATTGCCAAAAAGTCTGAAAGTGAACTTAAAGAATATTTTCAATATGAACTCACTCCTGTACCATTGTCTCTTTTCTCAGAGGAAGGTATTTTTTTTTATTTTTTTTTTTTATATTTACTCCACACAGGAGGCCCTGAAGAAAATAATTTCCCTCAGGGCCTATGTCATCTTTGGGGATGCTGTGTGGAGGGTCTTTTTGTGGAGAGGAAGGAGTGAACATGGGTCTTGAAGAGTCCCATGTTGTAGGAGGGAGGAAACACAGAGGCCGGCAGTTCGTTCCACAGCCGAGCTGTTGAACTTAAGAACGAATCGTAGAAGCGACCCGTTCTCATGTGACAAGTGTCAACTGTGTACAAATGTTGGGCGCGCGTTTGGCGTGTATCCCGACTACGCACTGGTGCCGAAGGGATCAATGACGCTAGTTCTTCAGAGCATCTTCCATTGTAATACCGATAGAACAAGGACAGCATACCTACCTGACGCCTGTGCTCTAAAGATTGCAGTCCGTTTGTTAAGATTGGGGAATCTATCAAACGGACCGCCCGTTTCTGCACAGAGTCAAGGGTTTTTTTCAAAATATGCGCAAAGTATGCGCAAAGGAACGAAGTCTATATTTTATTCATCATTCAACCCTCTACCAAATAATACAGAACTGGGAAGCAGTAAAATACACGTAATTGATGGAGGATATTTACTGCACAAAGTTGTATGGGGTCGTGCTCAACCTTTTTCAGTAATTTTCCAGCAATATGTCAGGTATGTACAAAATCATTATGGATCCAATGCAGTAGTGGTATTCGATGGATACCCAGATTCTATGGAAAAGAAAAGCACTAAAGGGGTGGAAAGAGCATGGCGTGACAGAGTTAAAACTTCTGCTGAAGTTTTGTTTTTTGAAAGCATGCACCCACAAGTGTCACAGGAAAAGTTTCTGGGAAATGAGAAGAACAAGTCTCGTTTTATTTCCCTACTCAGAACCTCATTTGCACGATCCCACATAACGATAGTACAAGCTGAAGAGGATGCTGACGTTCTCATAGTGAACACAGCAAATTCGTTGTCATCTCAACATGATGTAGTCATAATCGTTGGTCAGGATATTGATCAGCTGGTACTCCTCACAGCTCTCTCACCTTCCAACGTATATTACCAAAAAGTTGGAAAAGGTAAATCACCTAACGCGTTGTACTCATTGTTTAAACACATTGATATAGTTGAAAACTTTTTATTCCTTCATGCCATAAGTGGTTGCGATACAACTGGAGCTCCGTTCGGTCAAGGCAAACACAAATTTTGTAATATTCTTCTCAATAACCACTCAGTGAATGAACTTGTTCCTGTATTTCAAGACCAAAAAAGCAAAGACAGAAACAATCACTTTGGCTGCCGAACAACTATTTGCACTTTTGTATGGCGGCAACGAGAAATCAAATTTGGAAAATTTAAGGTACATCATTTTTGTCAAAGGAGTAAAAAAGAACAAATTCAATTTATCCAGGCTACCACCCACCAAAGATGCAGTCCAGCAACACGCTTCAAGAACATACTTGCAAGTGCAGACTCGGCTTGGTCACGATAAAGATCCGACTGAATGGGGGTGGAAAAAGGATGCTGTTGGGTTACTTACTCCAGTAACAATGTTGAAGGAAGCTGCACCTCAGGCCTTGCTGAACTTCATATCATGTCAATGCAAAAAAGGTTGCGCTGGAAAGTGCACCTGCAGAAAGTCGGGTTTGAAATGTTCCCTACTCTGCATTCATTGCAATGGCAACTCCTGCGAGAATACTGTAGAAACCTTCGTTGATGACGATGACGAGGAATATGATGACCCAGTCGCCACAAATTTGGGTGATAATACAGATGAAGAAGCTATTCACGGCCAGAAGTAAGAAACTATACTCAAGGGCTCGTACTTCTGTCTAAACTGATCTACCATTAATTTTATTTTTTGTTATGCTGACAACTTAACTAATAAAGAAAAGAATGTCAATAAATGTTAATTTTACGAAAAAACCAATTTTTTATCTTTTTTATGTACCTTATCATCTTAATTGTATTAATAATCTTAAATGTATGTTGTGATTACGTTGATAGGCATGTCAGACCAAGCTGCGAGCACAAATGTAGTGGCTTGGCCTATTTTAGTGGTCTTCCCATTGGGAATGTATGGCGACCGATAAGCTGAAATAGTCTATCTACTCTATTTATAGCTAGGTCTGATACAGGCATGACGATTGTTGTCAACGTATATGTTCTTAGAACAATAATTGTTAAAGAAAAATAAAATCAAGGAATGCCAAGTTTAAAACACCTAACCTCTGTTTCAATTTTTGGCCTGGTTTTGGTGGATAAGAGTTTGGATACGTAATAGAGATAAAAAATATAAATTATATACCTATTTCTTTAACGAAATTTTATTTTCTACAAAATTTTATCAATATTTTTGGAAACCAGGTATTTATAAAAAACCAAACCTAGTCGCGCAAAAAACTTGTTTTTTCAAAAATATGCGCACATTTACGACTTTCTACCTCGGTACCTATTAGAGATAGAAGAAATTTGTTTGTACAAAAGTTGTAGGTTATTTTATGTTCTATTATACTTGTTAAAAAACGCCGAAATTTGCATTGGAAATGAGATATTTAGGAAAAACTTGATTTTGGCCCGATTTCGGCCAGTTTTTTCAAAATGGCGGCGCGAGCACAGGTGCGCCAAGGTCGGAAACTCAGATTTTACATCAGGAGATCAGTTTATATAACATATAAAAAAATTGGGACTACCGGAATTACTTCGATCGCGAATCGCTAATTGCACTGGCCTATATAGGTATTTTACTTACCAATGATATATTATATATTCTGTAATTTATTTGATGAAAAAAAATAAATAAAAAAAAATGTGAACAAAACTTTTAGCCAATTTAATGCTCTATCATTAAAACCCACATTGTATTAGTTTGACATGAGATTTGCTGTCGAAAGATTTTGGAGATCAACAAATATAGCAATGTACTTCAAAGACTTATCTAAAGCGTGATAAATGATTTTGACGAATCTATCCACATCCCAATATTATGACTGAAAGACTCCTTTCTCGAAATCCACGTTGTATTTTTTATTTGTTCTTGCTTTAAGATTTGTCACTTAGCTTTATTTTATACTCAGCTCTAAATGTTTTTCTTCTTCAATGTTTCTGGTTTTCACCTTTCAAGGTCATGATTTTAGATTATGGAAAGAGGAATGGTGGATTAATTATTATTTTGTTTAAATTGACAAATTTCAAAATTATGGATGATTTAAGTTCAAATTACACTTAGAAGAGATGAGGTGGAGGGGGGGGGTAAATAGGAAGCATTCTTATGTTCTTCTTTATTCTTTAAAACGTTTCATCATTTTTGATCAAATACACAAGAAGTAAGGGAAAATTGGACTTACATCGGTCACTCTGACATGCTCGCAACGCTCTTTTATTGGTTTACTTCTTCAATAGGAACAACATTATGATTACCTGAAAACATTTTCTTGAGAGTCGTTGCATGTACTGGCGTTGGTGTTCAATTTGGCAAACGGTAGTTTCTTAATTTACTCCAGAACATGTTGATTGGAGTGTTTGAAAGGTTGGAAACTCTGCTCCAAGGGTGTTCCCTCTGCGAGGAGCCCGCTCACCTGTCCAGCAAATACACAGGCAAAGTATGAAATCTCATCGATAGGGGCTTCCCAGTTTGGCTCTCTCGTTGGGTCATCTTAAAGACAGAAAATGACTAGATTAGTGCGACCTACCTTAGACATGAATCTTCTCATGCTCATCTTACAAACTTATAAAAAAATATGTTTTAAATATTACTTATAAAACATTTTATCGCTTATTATTCTTGCTTGTATTGTGTATTGTAATTTTGCTCAGTTATAGTGATATTGAAGTTATTCTTTTCATTTTTTTAAATCGATTTTCCGTGTTCAGGTTATCGAGAAGGAAATTTTAAGGACGGGTTGTTTTATTTATTTTTATATTTACGTTTTTCGAGTGCCGACAATAATCGGAATGACACCATTACTAAAAAATTCTCAGAATATAAAGATCCACATCCATTATTAGTCTACGTCCACATCCCAAAAGCACGAAAATACCCTTATTAAATAAAAAGGGTTTTTGCAGATGATGATTTATGGTCACACCACGATCGAAATAATCGAGGATAAATTATTGACATATTGACGGCTCGAAAGTCATTTCTTCTGTGTTTAAAAGTTACAAAATTTAACTTTTTTCTAAATATTTAGTTTGTATTTACAAATATAACATAATAAGTTTCTAGTAAGTGTAGTTTTAAGTTCGAGTTCAAGCCATAATCAAGTTAGCACCAAGATTTTCATCAGCCCAAAAATTATTGTTGATTTCCAAAACGGGGAAAATGGAATCGGGAACTTATCGAAATGGCGTTGAACGGCAAAACGGACCCGCCAAACTCTTACACAATAAAACTACCTGAATGATTTTTCCCAGCTGAAATACGTCAACCATACTTTTGTAGATGTTAATGTCAATTTTGACATGGACCATAATATGCATCTAGCTCAAAGGCGCGAGATCGGTGTTACCGTTACTAAACCTAAAGCCACACAGGTTTTTTTTAAACTTAACATATTGCTTAGATGTGCTGGATTCTACTGACATATATCTTGGTGAAGTGCCTTTGGTGGCAAACCAATGTGTATTTCTGAAGATCAGTTGTACTCCATACAAGAAGGACAAACCTTACAGCATAAGTGCTTAACTATTCCAAGAGTTTTTGAAAATGTCCCACTTATGGCCCAAAGAAAATCTGGAGGACTGGCTAAATAACTGGCCTAATACCGGAAAAGCAGTTGTTGCTAAGCACCCCGGGGCACAAATTTCAACAGTACACGCTGTCAGGTATTATTGTTACATTTAACCAAAATATGATTATAACTTGTATTTTGTACTCTCCTTTTTCTCATAACGGGAGGGTCTGCCTAAATAAAATTTCAAAAATGTGATGTGAAGACAACACAAAACCTGCTGAAATAGCCTGTTGTGTACGCAGATCTGTATAGATATACGACTTACTTATCTGTGCGGTCCGGGTCGTTGTTAATATATTCACCTGTATTGATTTCAGAAGACCGACTTCCGCATGAAATACTGGAAATTCCAGAAGGAAGGCGTCGAGAGACTGCGAGGAGTGACCGGGCCCGCAATGGACGGATGACGCTGAAGTAGCCCAGTACAGGGGCAGAATATGATGTTTAACGTCCCCCAATAACTAAGTCATTTTCTCTCTTTAAGATGATCCAACGGGGAAGCCAGACACGGAAGTTCCTGTCGATGAAGAATCATACTTGGCCTGTGTATTTGAGGCATATCTGAACAAGCATCGCCTGGTCTAAACTGGAAATATGTGTGGATTCCTTACGGAGGGAACCTCCCTTGCCGAGGGGAAAGCTTCCTGTCTCATAAACACTCCAACCAAGATGTCCTGGAGTTAATTAGGAAACTGCCGTTTGTCAAAATAAACACCTTCAGCAGTATAAATGATGAATGGCAAGAAAATTTCTTCAGGTAAACTTAACATTATTCCTATTGGAAGTGCGTTGTGCCCAAAGAACATAAGCTAAATTTTTCCTTCCTTCTGGCGAAATTGATCAATCGGTAAAATCAATTACACTATGGCCTATCTTGGGTGTAGAAGTCCAAAGGTCTTAAGTAAATTAGTTTTCCTTCAAATTGGTATAGATAAAACTTCTATGGATTTTCTATTCAGTACCAATACATTATTATGTACTCGCAAAATTGTAGTGGGTATAAAACAAAGTCACTATCGGCGTCTGTCTGTTTGTGCGCTTAGTTCATCTAAACTATGCAACGCAGTTTGATAGGCTTTTCACAAACATTTAGAGAATTTCTTCCGGAAGGTTTGCATATATATATGATACATGGATAGTATATTAATTGAAAGTAGAGAAAAGTCAAGCAACGCCGGGTACACGTCAGCTAGTATAATAATAAGGACGGGTTGTTTCGGAGAATTTGAACAATTCATCAAATTTCAACGTTCATTATCTGGTTCTGTGAAAGTCTTATTCAAGTTCTATTATTATATCATATATAGGCTAGTTGCTTGACAGAATTTAAATAATAACAGAACTTGAAAATATCTTTCACAGAACTTGAAAATTAGCTTTTAAATTTGAAGAACTGTTCAAATTCTCCGAAACGACCCGTCCTAAGTGTTTTATCATCTTTCTTTTTGTAACAAATAGAGATAACCCTCACTGGGATCTCCTGTGCTGAGAATTTCATTAACTTATTACATACAAATTTAGTATTCTGGATAATATGACGGGTTGAAAACCATACCGGTACAAGTGACAAATATTAGAAAAATGAGTGCAAAAAGTAATAGTAATGGTGGTATTTTTCGTTGTGCCAAAGTGTATAAACGAGAAAAAATCACAATGCCATTGATGATTGGTTGGATTAACTGACATTGTATGTGATTTGCAGTTTGTTCGCAAGCGATAAAGGTACAACTGACAAACATGTCAGTGCGGCGTGGAATGTCAAGTGATTTCAGTGATTTTTCTAATGTTTTATTCTATAGTGACGACTCTGTTGCAGGTAAGTGGTTACATTCTGCATGAATACATATTTTGTTGAATGTTTTAATGTTGTGTTTGCATTGAAATAAAATCTTGAAAGTTCAACATGACGATAACCTCACTTTCATACATTTTGTATGTAAAATTAAACTATGTAAAGTTTTTAAGAAATGTTTTCGTAAACTGTTTCTTCTGGGTGATTTTTTTTTTTACAAATTATTAAGCTGTCTAATGACACTGATTGTTTTTATGAAGGCGCAAAAATTCCTAATATCCAAACGATCAATCAGAGGGAGAAAGTAACTTGTACCGATCTGGCTGTAACTATTTAACTTAATATTTTGTTTAAGATGAAATATGGGAACCAGCAGAGGACATGCAAGCAGATAGAAATAGTGAGTTGTCTTCTGGTCAAAATTGCATCTGGAAATGTTGGAGCTACTGCACCTCCTTCCAGTGATAGGACCCCACTACCCTCAGGTGTCGATGAAGAAATTGAAGATAACCAATGCTCATCACGTAAAGAAAAAGAACAACGCTTCGCAATTCGGGCAAAGAATACCTGTCTTCTAAAGGAGTCACAGTTCCAGTAAAATTTTTGCAACCGTTTCCACATCAATGTCGGTATAAATGCAAAACCTTCAGCCAGGGTGACCGGCGTTTCATTAATGAAATGAAATATGGGAATGAGGAGATTGGCAGTCCCAGACCAATTTAATTCGATTGAATGTACAATGTGAGCAACCAAAGCGACCTGGAAATTCAACTGAATTCAAAAAGACTGTTCAAAGAATTCTTTTTGAAAACACTAACCATTTCTAACAGGAGATTTACTCACCTGGCATACAGTAACACCCATGTGGATGGTTTGCCTTACTCCGATAAGCGTGGAAAACATGTACCAAAACCCCTGATCACATTGAGAGTTTCCCTAAATTCAAAAGCCACTTTTCTCCTGACCGTATTTAACCCAACAGAAGATATCTTTCACCGGAGTTAAACATGGAGATATACAATCTCCACCGACAACTGTGTGAAGACTAAAACAAGGTATACAATGACAATGATACTTTAAAAATACTTTGTATCAGTTAAATAATAATGAGAATTAAGTAATTCAGTTACTGAAACATGGATAAATATTAATAGTTATTTCATTGAAATTAATGTAAATTATTTACTCGCCCATTGTTATTTATGTTAATGTTTTTTACTTTAACATTATTCTCTTACGAACCTACTATCCTGTAGTGTTTGGTGTTTTAGGTTCGGGCAGCTTCGGGTTCTACCGAACATAACCGAACGCTACCAACGGCCTCGGATTTCATTGTCGGGTCGAGAGGAGCTCATTCTATCGCTAGACGGCCTTTAGGCAACTTGTTACTTGTATTGTCAGTTTATTATATTCCGTATTAAACAACGTCCGTATATAAGAATCTACGACTATTAATATATATTACCAGATCCCTTCCTCGTTAGAATACTGGAGATTAAGGGCCCAGTATTCTATCCTGTAAAACATCGATACGTTATACAAAATAGGTTCATAGTCGCGTGAAGAAAAGATGTCAAATTTTTCTTGTTTAACGAAGTAGCTATCAAAATGCATTATTTTCATTTCTGGAAACTGAAATATGTACATACATACTTCTCATTGTTATCTAACTGATACACAGTTGTTTTTTTCCATTCAAAATGCGTATTAACGGTTTCCCTATTTTCAATTATTTTTGACATAAAATGCGGAACCCGAAGATACGATAATGTGTTGACTTCTGGTCACCCTACCCTCAAATCGTTCAGTGTGATTACCTAGTCATTGGTATGTGTGACTTCAATACCATTTTGTTTTTTGTTAATTGTTGTAATTTGAATTTTCTCTACTTAGCTAAATTTAGCTTCATTAGCGTAGATCACGTTTATTTACGTTCCACCACTTTCCGTCGCATTTCATCATGATATGACGCATTCCATAGCGTTTCATCGCGTAAAATAGCGTATTCACGTACTATCACGTTTATCAAGTTCCATCACGTTTATTTACGTTCCACCACTTTCCGTCGCATTACATCGCAATATGACGCGTTCCATAGCGTTTCATCGCGTCCCATCGCGTAAAATCGGGTATTCACGTTCTATCGAGTTCCATCACATTATCTCACATTCCATCACGTTCTTTCATATTCCATCCGTTCTTTCACATTCCATCACATTACCAAATATTTAACCATGTTCTCTAACATTTCATCACGTTCTCTCGCATTACATCATGTCCTGCCAAACTGAAATTTCCTGAAAATCTTCATAAAAAAATTATTTTGGACTAAACAATAATGTCGAATTTTTCAATCTCAGAACTCTATCACACTCAAAAGTTACGAGCCGCCTACACGTTGACAGCACGTTCTCTCACATTACATTGCGTTCTCTCACATTAGGTATATCACATTCTCTCACGTTACATCATGTTCTATCACGTTATTCCATACAACAAGTCCCTGCTTATTCCATCCATAGTCAATGGTTCCATCACATTTGTGATATTGGGACTTAATTTGTGATATTGTAATATTTTTGTGATATTGAGATTTTTATGATACTGAATACTTTGAGAATCGCCAGCAAAGAAGTGACTACTGGAATACCAATACACCCGGTAACCGGATGAAACAGAATTGTGACAAAATGGAACACAATAAAATTATAGGTTAGGCTAGGATTGTTTAAGTTTACATGGGTGAGGTTGGGTATGCTTTTTGTTGGTTCTTTTTCATCACTTCAGTGTTCTATTTTGTCATGGAACCAATAGATTTATAGTAATATTTGACTGATTACAGGCGAACCGGACCCCGAGTCACCGATAGAGGGAAAAGTGCACTTCTATTGCGTGTTTGAGAGACGCCTGGATAAGCACCGGCTGGTTTTCTCTGCAGATATGGATGGCATCCTCGTGGAGTGCTCCTCGCTGCATCAGGGCATCAGACCTGACACCAAGTCCCCAGTCAGGGTCTTGGAGCAACTCCTGGACTGGAGGTTAACGAGTTCAGGTATATATCATTGATTTGGTCCATAACATAATAAAAAAAACTAACATAACCTTAATTATTTTTAAATCATGTTCTGTTTTTTCACTGTTCTGTTTTAGGCAGTTACCTATTGGGTCCCATGACAAAACAAAACAATAATAAAGTGACAGAACAGAATAGTGACACAACAGAATAGTGACACAACAGAATAGTGATAAAGCAGAACATTGACATAACAGTACACACAACAGAATAGTGACAAACAGAACAATGATAAAACAGTAAAGTGAAACAACAGAAAAGTGACAAAATAGAACAATGACGAAACAGTACAGTGACACAACATAATAGTGACAAAGCAGAACAATGACAAACGAACGATTCGACAGTGAAAGAATTTTTTCACAAACATTAATTAAAAATGTGAATTATTTTTATTTATTTGTTAGAGTTTTAATTTTTTTGAGTGCCTAGGTTTTTTAAATACGTTTGTATATTTGCAATATCGTATGTATGAGTGGTTCCTTTGCTGATAGTACTTGTCGCAACTTGTCTTGCGGCGAGCCAGATTGCACTCTTCACGCTAGCCTGGAACGGGGAGTTCTATTTGCACATCACTCCTTGTACACGCAGAAAACCCGAAGTGATCGAACGCCACGAACTGAGCCGATGAACGCCGAAGGCACCAAAACACATGGCACATGACTGACAGCTCTGTCTGTCAGTGAAAGCAATAAGCATGGGCCCGACAACCAAACTGACAGTAGTCACGTGCTCGTATTGTCCCGATTGCTTCGGCGATCATCGGCTCACTTCGGGTTTTCGGCGTGTATAAGGAGTGATGTGCAAATAGCATTCCCCGCCTGAAACCGCGTTGTTGTCATTGTTATTGCGATTGCTGCGCCGTTCGGGTCTCGACAGTTAGCTAGGAGACATCTTCGTCTGACAAAACACAAATTAGGAGTTTTGATATTCCTTCTGAAAATTTTTAACGGGCTAAAAGCGAAATGCGTAATCTATTATAATTATTATATTAATAAGCAATAATCTATTTTGATTATGGGGATCGTTATAGTCCTTGTTATAATACATTTATGCATATTATGTAGAACAGACGTGCACTATTTTGTAGTTCAATTACTATTTATTTTTTTAGTCTTAAAATGAGTGGACCGAGTAAAAGACAATGAAAATTTAATTTTAACACTGACTTTGAGGTATCATATTGTTTCGTTATTTTTAAAAATAAATGCGTTTGTTTGTTGTGTGGTAGTAGTATTGCAGTGCCGAAAAAACATAATGGTGAGCGACACTTTCAGACAATTCATCCCAGTTTTGATGTGAATTATCCATTTACCTATATCTGAATAAGAAAAAAAAAAATATGTCAACTAAAATCAAGTTTAACTACACAAAAGACTGTTTTCACAAGACATGTGTAAAATTCTAAAAAGGCCACCATTGTTACTTTCAAAATTTCTCACATGCTTGCAAAAAAGAAGAAACCTTTCATTGATGGTGAGTTGTTTAAAAAACTATTTTTGACTGGTGCCGATAGTTTCTTTATTGGATTTTTTAACAAACGTGAGATTGTCTCAGAAATACAAGACTTACAGTTGTCAAATAACACAGTGTCACAAGAAGAATACATGGAATTTCAATAGACATAATATAAACTCAGTTAAAGCTCAGTTAAGCTTGGAAATATGTGACGTAAAACTATATCGGGTCTATTGTGACTAATTGTTCGGTCTGTCAGTATAGTTTTATCATAATATATTTTGTAAAATTCATCTTCTAAAAATGAATTTTACAAAATATTATTATTAATAAAATTTTATTGTTTTGAAACATTTTTTTTTATTATTTATCATTAAATTATGAATATAAGAAAATAAATTATGGGAAAATGAGAAGTTATGGAAGGAGTTTGTCGATTAAAAATATGTGGTGCCCGCCACTCCACCGATATTTTAGAATGTGCTATAGAGTACAAAAAGGTTGGGAACCCCTGCACTAAAGAGTGAAAAAAGACCTAATCTAACCTCTCCTCTCCAAATCTCACCCAATTTACCAATATTTGACTATGTTATGTCATGTAACTGTTGTATTCTATCAGGTTAGCCATTGATAGACAGGAGATTATAATAAAACTTGATGATTCTCAGCGCATTTCAGTGTTTGATCAAATGTGTATATTTTAATAAAAATAAAATAATTTTTTTACTATCAAAAATAACGAGACTTTCATGTTTACTTTCATTTACTCTTCCTTCAATTAAAATCAATTTCGATGTTTCACATCTCTCAAGAGTCCCGTTACGGCTATTTTCTAAGAATATTTTTTGGTTTCAGAAAGTTCCATAATTCAGTACAAAGGTGGGTCCAATGCCATCTCACTGGAATTGAGACTGTCTTTGTTGGGTTGAGGGATGAGAAGGGGATAGTGAGAGAGATTGAAGAACACCAGGTGGAGGAACTTCCCAACTTACCCGATGTAAGAGATTAATTTCTTAACCAAAGTTCTGGGAACAGTAGACCTCGTGTTCATAATAATATGCAAAAAGATAATACATACATTTCTACATAATTATAAATAGGGGTTGCATGTGATGCAAGTTGCCGTTATGCTTGCCTGGTCTTTATTAATTCCTAACTAGACACATCTATAAAATATAGACTGGTTTAGCATATCTATATACAACAATAATACTGCAATACAGTAACACGCTATTAAATTTGCTCCAGTTTAAAAACCTAGTTTTTGTGTTTTCTGGTGTGTCGAATGTAGGTAGGTTATTATCGTTTATGTAAACTGATTGGAAATATTCCATGAAAATATTACATATTTATGTCTTGGCCATTTTCTGTTTTTTTTATCATCTAGGTACATCGTCCTTGGAAGAGACGATTCTGTTTTTTTATGTTATTGAAATGATTCCAGAAGAGTTTAGGATTACCATTCATGTTACTTTCAGCAGTACGTATATAATTAATGTAGAGTTGTTGTGCAATTCGTTTCTGTGAATTCAATTTGTTTCTAAGAGTGAAAACGTTTGGTAGTCACGTGGATTTATCTTTTAAAATTTTTATGATATTTATTTTTTTCTTTAATTATTTTTATAAGAGATGATGTGTACATACATATGATGTGTACATGTGTACATATATATGTATATGTGTACATACATATACATACCATGGTGGATAATTACAATTTTTCGCCGGTTTAGTTGGTACATAATTTATTTTAATATTGTTCAATATGTTGTAGAATACGTCACTTGCGTGTTGAGTATTTAAATGGTTCAGTTTATGATCCCAATCAATTTCGTTAAGTTTTGTGTTTATTACTGAATAATCCGCTTTTCTGAATTGTAATATTTGCTTTGTGTTAGATTTAAGTTTTTTATTTTTTTTAGCAAGAATCGAGATTAGCAGTGTTTTATGATAAACATCTTTTGGTACTAATGAGATATTGTTATGCGTAATTTTCAGTAGTATTTTGCTCACAGCTAAGTTAAGAATGCGATTATTTATATTATTACTTTGAGAGTTATATTGTTTCAAATTATTAAATGATAAAAATTCCATAAAGTTCGAATGGGCGGGATTTAATGAGTTGATGGGTTCTGTGTACAATATAGTCAACGTTCTCATATATTGTGTGATCAATGTAAGTGAGGTAGATTGTAATCTCCTACCATAATGAAACTTTCATTATTGTTATCTGTGATAATTTCTGATGCTTTGTTTATATGTGACGTAATATTTATGTGGTGTTTATTATCTGGTGGGATATATGAAGTGCATATGTGAATTTTTTTACCAGGAAGTGAAATAGTTACCCATATGTCTTCCGCTTCAGATCCCCATTCTATTTTTTGATCAGAAATTAATTTACTTTTGACTGCAATTAAAACTCCACCACCGCAATTCTGATTGAGGTTATGATAATCTCTATCTAGTCTGTAAATATGGTATCTTGAATCGAAAAGTTCCTCATTAAAGATTGAATTGTAGAAAAGTATTCGTTTTGGTTCTGACACCTCTTAAATTTTGATAATATGTATAGCTCTAAAGATTCCATTTACAATACAGTTAATATGAAAGTTGCTGATATGCTCTAAGCGTTGTTGATGGAAATATCGTTTTTTTTTTTTAGTTTTTCTAGATAGTTATAAGAGTTAATGCAATAGTGATCTGAGTTTTCATTTAGTCTAACATAAATTTTACAATTTTTAATTCAGAAAAATTTGAATTTATTAATTTTAGTAAACTCTGACCTTTTTGTAGAGTTAGGTACTTTGTTTTTATGTGTTAAATTTTCTTAATATAGATCCGATATTTTCCATTCAAGTTAATATCCTCTGCTGTTAGGCCCCGCCTTGTCCGGATTGCTGCCATGATGTCATCTTTTTGTTTTCTGCACTTCAATTTAACGATAATATTTCGCGGTCTTCCTTCAATCTTCTTCTTGCGGGTTACTCGGGTGGCGTATTCGATTTCATCAGGATTTACTATTCTTAATTCTGAGTAGATAGATGCTTTTGATAATCTCCGTCAGGTTTTCTTGTTTTTTTTCTGGTATCCCAATGATCTCTATGTTATTAATGCGTGTGTTGTTCGTTAGCATCCAATTGTTTTTGCAATTCGTTAAATTCACTTTGAATTACGGCATTCTGTTCTAAGGTTTTTCAAGGTTGTTTTTTTTTTTTTTGTGTCAATTTTTTTTTCCAGAGTTAATATTTTGTTTTTTAACTCTTCGATTTCTTCTTTATACTCGTTTCTCACGGTTTCCATAAATTGCACCTTAAACTCTTGAAACTTTTTACAATACTTCACTTACATTCCCTAGAAAACAGAACAAAAAAAAATGACCTAACTTTTTTATTTAAGATTATTAACTCCAAACTACACTGTTGTGAACACCTGCAATTTATAGATTTTAGAGTACCTACTCGAGCAACTAGGCAAAATATATTATTCTGCAATAATAACTTCAGTACCAACTATCACATACATGCACCTATTTCTCGCTTTCACAGACTTGGAAACAAATTCACATCAAATATCGACATATTTAATATAAGTTTGCCTGTGTTCAAGAGATCATTAACTGAATGACATTTTTATGTAGCATATTTAAAGGGCGATTGCGTATGTTTGTTGTTTTCTTGTAGATATGTTGTGAACTTAAAAAAAATTGTTATTTTTGTGTTGATGTTTTAAAAATAAAAACCTTCTGTTGTCACTGTATTCAGAGATGTGCTTTATTTCAAATAAATCCATTTCAAATGGAAATGCAAAATGCAAAATGGGTATTTTCCATTTTGCATTTTAAATGCTTTTCTAAAAACCATTTTGCATTTTGCATTTTAAATGCTTTTCTCAATGCATTTTCCATTTTAAATGCTTTTTTGTAACATTCTTCCTACTATCTCCACTCATCTTTTTTTTATAAGCCCCAAATATCAGTCGGTCCTCAACCTCGCTATGAGAGATAATTTACATTTGTCAAGTTGCTCCCTGGTAGGAGCCCTGGCAATTGAGTGATACCATTACAAAAAATTTCAAATACTGAACATGGGGCCATGACGCTTTAGTATTAAATGTTAGATAGCAGTTTCTATGTTTTTACGTTGGCAACATTTCCCGCGCAAATTTGTTGTGGTTTCATAATCTGTAGTCGTGGTGTTTTTGGATTTATCATCATGTAATATGTTGTTCTACATTGATGTCCATTAAATGACAAAATTGTTTAAAAATTCTATAATTATGTTAATTGTTTGACCTGAGAAACCATTTTGCATTTTCAATGCATTTTGAAAATAGGTATTTTGCATTTTGCATTTGAAATGCTTTTCTAAAACCCATTTTGCATTTTGCATTTTCAAATGGAAAAGTTTTGACCCATTTCCATTTTGCATTTCAAATGGTTTTGGGGACCCATTTTGCACATCTCTGACTGTATTATGCAGTAAATTATGAATAATATGTATAATGTAAAAGCCCATCAGGGTGTTTAAATTATTAAATAAATAAATAAATAATTTTTTGGTGTGTAACAAAATATCGAGTTGAGTTTTAACGTATCTTATTTTTGTAATTATTTTTATATTTTTTTTAATTCATTGTACATTAGTTTTAAAAATTTAACATAGTATTAATTCAAAAATTTTTTTTGTATAAATTAAATCAATTATGTGAATTTACGAAGTATATATACTCAATTCATCAAAATTATCTGAAAAGCGAAAAATATTTGATCTTCTTTTATTGTATAAAATTGTCAATTCAAGATTGGAATGGACTGCCCTGATGCCATTATTTTTTTGTCATTACATGTACTTCCGCAACTAACCGTCTGGGCCGCGAATTTACTCCAGAGGAGAAAGACCACCTGGCGAATTTAGCCCTTCAGTCCTTCCTTGAGGAGTCCATTGTGTCCTCTCTCAAAAACCTTAACCCTCAACCCCAACTGGGTAGCTCTCGCGGCTGGGATAATCAAGTCGAGATGGAGGATTGCCCTTCTTCCTCTGACGAATCAGGCTACGAGCTAGTAGCTAGGTGCAAACGCTCGTTTACAAACTCAAATGGTTCTTTGACACCGGTAAATTCACCCCGCTCTTCCCAAATCCTAAAAAAATCATGTTACCTGTCATGATTAGAGCCTAGAGCCTAGAGCCGAAGTTGCTATTTGTAATAAATATGACTCCCTAAGGTCGCCGCCTCCGACCCCTACGTCCTCCGCTAAAGCAGCAGTGCCTTCAGCAAATGATGAACCGTCACGCGAATTTGCGCGTATTCTGCCTATTGTCTTGAATAAGAAAAACCACAGACAACAGACCTTCTTCGCTCTCTAGAAGACAAGGGGATTGATTTCTCCGCCAAAAATATGGTGAACGGTCTCCATATTCTAACTAAAACGCCGCATGACCATCATGCCGTAACCAGGAAGCTGCTTAGCAGCAGAGAAGAATTGCACACCTTCAGACTCCCTGAAGAAAAGCCCCTGTGGGTTGTCCTCAGAGGCATCGCGGAGGATATATCCTCCGAGGAAATAAAGGAGGAATTGATCCGACAATATCCAATCCTAGCAGTGCATAGGAAGAAAGATAGTAGGTCAAAGAAACCTATCCCTCTAGTGCTCGCCACCCTAACGAAAAACGAAGCAGGTAAAGATATTTTCAACTCATTAACATCTCTCCCCTCCATCTGACGATTCAAGTCTAATCTAAACGTGACAAAGCGAGAGTAGGGCAATGCTTCTGTTGCCAAGCGCACGTACATTCTGCAACGTGCTGTCATGGCAGTGAGCGTTCCTTCAAATTCGCAGAACCTCACAAATCCTCCGACTGCAAAAAGTCCAAAGATACTCCGGCCATGTGTGCCCTATGCGAAGGGGAACTGCAAACTACGGAGGGTGCCCTGCCAGGACCCAAAAAAATACCTTAATTTTTACAAAAATGGGAATTCAAATTACAACAAAAAATAGACAAACACAATAACCATCAAACAACCATACTCAGCTTGGCCAGCCGCAAAGGTGGCAACCTAGAATCCAAATCTCAACCAGTCAAGATACACCCGCAGCCTCTACAGCGGAATAATCCCCAAGGATACTCCTAATCCCGTAGATCATAACGTTAAAATCACTCAATTTGCGGATGACATCAACATTATGTCTAGTTCAAGCGTGGAGAGCATCGCCACAAAGCGTGTTCATGACTCCAACATTTCTTTTGTGAAGCAGCCGACGAACTCGAAAAAAGAAAAAAAAGAGCAAATAATCTAATAATCATAAATATTCCTGAAAGCTCTAAGCTCAACCAAATAGAAAAAATACAAGATGACAAAATACAAATATCTTGAATAAGATTGATAGTAACATTGAAATTAACTCTATCAACACTTTACGCCTTGGAACAGTGAGGCCGGATAAACCTAGGCCCGTTAAGGTTATTCTAAAGAACTCCACTGAAGCAATAAATATCCTCAGGAGAAAGAACTTTTATCTGACCAACTCCACTGTTAAAATCTTTTCCGACCAAACACCGAACCAACGAAAATTCTTGTCGGACCTCCGCCAAGAATTGGAAACTCGGATAAAGGGAGGAGAAGTTGGGTTAACAATAAAATATATGAATAACAAGCCCACAATAATAAGGTCAACTTCAAAAAACTCAAACACATCATCGGATACGGCCAAAATATCCGAGGCTGCCGTACCAAACTCATAGAGCTACAAACTACTCTTCCACTACTCCAACACATTGAAGTTTTTCTTCCTACCGAAACTTGGCTTGATCCAGATATTCACACCGAGGAACTTGGATTTTCATCTTACAACACCTACCGCCTTGACAGAAATCCAGCCACTAGTACTAAAACCAGAGGAGGAGGAGTTCTTATATCCGTTACAAAATTACTGCCATCCACTCGATTAATTTGTAAACATCTGGACGTGGAACAGGTATTCGTTTTACTAAAAACTAAATCAGGCAAAATTCTACTGGGATGTGTCTACATTCCTCCTGGATCCAATATCACAGTCTACAGAAACCACATAGATGACCTCGAAACCTTTAAAAATAAATACCCTGATGCCAGAACAATTTTATTTGGTGACTATAATACCCCTTGCATTGATTGGATGAATAAGGACTCTTATAATAACTTAAGGTTAAACGCAACGCTCGTTGTATTCTACGTGTTCACAGATGGCGTTAATTAATTAATTTTGTTTAAATACGCCTTTTCAAGGTATTGATTTACAGTATTAAGACAAATTATTTGTTTGCGCCCTCATATACGCAATATGAATGTGAATAAATAGTTTTGTCCATATAAAAACTCAATTCTATCGAGAAAGGCATACAAATACAATATTGGATTGAATCATCGGTAAAATATTGTATTTGTGTGCCTTTCTCGAAAGAATTAAGTCTTTAAACGAACAAAACTATTGATTCATATTCATATTGCATATATACGGGCGCAAACAAATGATTTGTCTTAATATTGTAAAGCAATACCTTGCAAAGGCGTATTTAAACAAAATTAAGTAATTAACGCCATCTGTGAACACGTAGAATACAATGAGCGTTGCGTTTAACCTTAAGCCTACCAGAAAATGCCCGCGAAATAATAGATATGACGAACTTACTCTCTCTACATCAAGTCAATCAAGTCTACAATACCAATAATCGGCTGCTGGATTTAGTATTCTGCAGTGATACCTCAGTCCATATTGCTAAATCAGTTGACGAGCTTCTCCCCCTAGACTGCCACCACCCCGCTCTAAGCATAACCATTACTACTAATAACTCACCAGATGACACAACTGTTCTTCCTAACCTAACTTATAATTTCTCCAAAGCTGACTATTCTAACATGAATCAATATCTCTCAAATGAAGACTGGTCATTTCTTCACCATAATAATACTATTAACTATAATCTTGAATTATTTTACAAAATTATTAATAAGGCCATTGAAAGCTTTGTACCACTTTCACACTTCAAGGAAGCGAAGTTCCCAAAATGGTTCAGTGGCGAGCTAATTAACCTAGTTATCTGTAAAAAAATTGCACACAAAAACTTTAAAGAATCGAACTCTCTTATCGACTACAAGATATTTCACAACTATAGAACTCAATGTAAAAAACTATCAAGAAATTCATATTTCAATTATATAAATGGAATCGAAAACTCTATCCTTCTAATATACAAAACTTTTTCACTCACGTTAACTCTCTCAGAAAAAACAAACAAGGTTTACCCCTTTCAATGCACTTCAAAGAAAAGAGTAGTACTGACATGAATGTAAAAGTTAACTATTTTGCTGATTATTTTAAAAGCGTCTTTTTTTTTTTTTTTTTTTGTATATTTTTTATTTTTAATAATAAGTTTACATGGTACATAATTCATTTTACATCTTGTATTTTTTTTACTACTCTTCCATTGAAAGCATTTGCTTGTGTATGGAAGGGGAGTGTACATAAATGTTGTTGTTAGTTAGTACTTAAATAATTCTTTTTACATAAATGTATGTTTGCTGTAGTATTTTTGTTGATAGTAGTGATGGATAATATATTAATTTATTAAATTTAAAAAAGAAAGGAAGTTATGGAAAACTAAGGATATTTGTGAGATTAATTAAATGACAGTAGTTTTTTTTTTCAGAATATTTTTTAAGTGTTTTTTGACAGAGAGCAGTATTCGGGTTTTATCATTAATGCTTCTGATTTCTTCTGGTAGACGATTGAAAAAAGTTCTTCCCTGGTAAGTATAATGATGTTGTGCAAAAGACGTATTTAGTTTTGGGCATAGAAAAACATGTCTAAGTCGTGTTCTGCTTTCATTTAAAAATTGATATTTATCTTTTTCTTTTATAATTTGGATTAATGAGTTTTTAATATATAGGTCTTTAAATGTAGGTACTTGAAATTCTTCAAACAGGCGTTCTGTTGGGTAGTCAAAGGATTTTTTTAATATAATTTTAATAATTGAAGACCCCAAGGCAAGAAGTTGTTAACTTACATTTTCGTAAAAAATGAGTTAGAATGCTCTCTAAACTAATTCGCATACGCTCTTTCCAATGAACACCATGCCAGAGCTTAAAAACGGCAAGAACATGCTTAAATCAATGTGATGAACATGTTAACTACGTGTTTCTGTGACATTAAGTTGATAAAATCAGGGCAAGAACTTGTTAACTACTAAGTTAGCAAGTTCTTGCCGTAATTCTGTAATTAACAACTTCTTCCCATCTACATTGGTTTAGATTTCTATGGTTAACATGTTATTCACTCACTTTAACGTTTACTTTGGTGGTTTCAAAAAGTTTTGCAGTGCGTGTTTTTTATTTAAAAATCATCGAAAATGAGTTCCAGAGGTGAAAAAATGGTGAAGATGTGTCAAAAATTGATCAGGGAATCAGGTAAGCTGTATAAAACATTATTTTTCATCTTAATTTATCCTTAAAGTAGTTTGAAAATGGGTGAATCATTTTTGTTTTGGTGTTTTTCTGTCTAAAAGTCAACAATTTTTTATTGTAATGCTTATTAATTTGTTTCAGGAAGTGTTCAAGAGTCCACTAATTTAGTACAACCTGAGAAGCATTTAGAAATACCTCAAAATAATGTAATTTTAATGGATGGTAAATGCAAAAAAAATGTTTTACTCTGTGACTCTGAATATTCTTTTATGTTTTAAATTCCTTCATTAATGCTTTACAATATTTCGTTTCAGAAAGTGTTCAAGACTCTTTGACTGGTGTTGAGTTTGGGATATTATTAGGAATATCTCAATATGATGTCATGTTAATGGTAGGTATACTTAAACATACTTTATTGTGACACTAAATTCTTTTGAACATTGAACTAAAAATGATTATTTTATTGTACTTTGTATTTTCAGAAGATAATCAGAGTAGTCTAGAGTATATCGCTACTACCACTGGTACAGGAGATATAATTTTGGAATACGTACAACAAGATGAGATACTCAATACTTTAAATCAAACTGGTGAGTTTGATTTAAAGTATTGAGTAAATTGTACCTCGCATCCGATTTGTCAATCCCAAAACTGTATGAGCTCTATAATATGTTTTGTGGAGAAAAAGAGTATGCCCCTGTTTCGTTGAATCGTTACACTAGAATCTTTACAGAGGATTTCAACTTGTCGTTTGGTGTGCCTAAGAAGGACTTGTGGGACTTGCGTTAGCAAAAAATCTGACCAAATTCATGTAAATATGTACAAAGCTGCATTTGAAATGCAAAAACATGATAAGAAAAAGGCATCTGAATGCGATGAAACTTGTTTCATCACATTTGATTTGGAAAAGACGCTACCTCTCCCAAAGATATCCACAAAGTGGCTTTCTATTTAAGAAAACTGTGGCTCTATAATTTGGGAGTACATTTTGTGACAAAGGAGTTAAATAGGTCATATTTCCATGTTTGGAGTGAAAACGAAGGGGGCAGAAGGAGCGAGGAAATTGCCAGTTGTTTAATGGCCTTTGTCAACACCATGCAACTTCAGAGCAACAAGTCTCACCTTATTGCTTGGAGTGACTCTTGTGCCGGTCAAATATAATTTATTATGTTCTGGCAATATTTAATTCTAGCAAAAAAATTCAAAATAACTGACCATAAATTTCCTGAGGTTGGTCACTCATATATGGACTCTGATAGAGATTTTGCATTGGTAGAAAAAAATTAATAGATGCCAGTCCGTTCAATCAGTGGACCAATATGTAAATTTAATGATGTCGGCTAACACAAAAAATATACCCATCGTGACAATGATGGCTGATAAGTTTGTTAATATTAAAGAATTAGGGCAGCAATTGAACTTTATACACAATACAAAAAACACTATCGGAAAAAAGGTTAACTTTCAAAAAGGAATTCGCTGGATAAGAGTGGAGGAATTCGGGATTTATAAATATCGCGAATCACTCTCCGAAGAAGAGCCTTGGAAAGAAGTGGATCTTAAAAAAAAGGTGTGAAACATTATCTTTCCCGCCAATGCTGTCATCAAAAGTGAGAGATAACAAAGAAATCGATGCGGCCAAATGGAATGATATCCAAAAATTGTTGCCATACCTGGATGAGGTTTTTCGTGGATTTTTAAGTCTCAAAAAAAAATTGACACATGCTCTGCTACCTTTTCTTTTCAATAATAATTATTATTTAATTACTTTATATAAAAAAAATGTATAATTTGTTTGATTAAATAAAACAACAAGAATTTAACATGTTCTTGCCTTTCAATTCTGTATCTTCCTCACCTATCCCTGAAGATGGCATGAACATGTTAACTACATTTTTTTGAAGAAAACATGTTTATTTTAACTTTTAGACTGCAAAACTACTTAATATTACTAGATGTAATGTAAATTTGGTTTGTTTACTACACCATGAAGGATCAGTACATTGTATATGACATTCAAATAAAAAATTATAAGGCAAAACGCAAAAGTCTAAATATCTCAGAATGCCTTCAATGTAAGTTAACAACTTCTTGCCTTGGGGTCTTCAATTGTTCTTTGTATAATTTCAATTGGAAGAAGGTTACATTTATACGCGGATCCCCAACTAATAATAGCGTATTGTAAAGTGGATTGAACTAAGGCATAGTAAATTAAATATAGATTTTGTATCGACAGAAAGTTTCTAATTCTTAAAAATATATATATTAATTTTCTAATTTTGTTTACTACTTGACATATTTGTTCCTTCCATTTCAGATTTTTATCAATAATTACTCCTAGATATTTAATTTTATTTGTTGTTTTTAGTACAAACAGTCCCTTGACATGGTGTGCATCAGGGCTGCAGCTATGATATCTACGCTCAGGGCGTAGACGAATGATTGTTCTTTGGTGCATGAAAATAACAAAAAAACACGTTAAAGAAGAAATGTTATTAGGTATTTTTGATAAGTTAAGGTAGAATAATTTTTAATCCAAATATTTTTTAATAAGTTATTTACGGCAGAGTGTTACATAAGAGCGTTACTGTGCACAAGACAGTTTAGACTACAAGCTATTTCGGCATGTGTGGCCCACAGCATTTGTCTTGCATTTACATTTATTCCTTCAGAAGGAGCAAATATCGGTCGGCCCTGAGCCACCGCCACGACAGGCTGATCCACGAGCTTTGCAATAAGAGCTCTAGCACGGTCTACAATGGTTGATAACTGCACTGACTCTACTTTTGGCAGCGCGCGCAATTCGCGTGACACCATTGATGGCAGTCCTATTATGAATGCCTTGTTCAGGAGAGCATCGGACGTAACACCTGCTAGCCTAACCAGCTTCCTCAGATCCGCCATGAATACAGCCTCCTCAGATCTGTCATGCCATCTGCGCCTCACAAAGACTTCATAGGCTAGCAAATGAATTCGTCGCTAATGCACACATCGGCTCATTTTTATTTTGTCGCCGTTTATTTTGTTTTCTACACTAAGTACGTTGTATACAGCAAAGGCAGGTCCCTCCAAAAACATCGGGATGATCGACGACACATCTGTTATTTCCTTTAATTAAAAAAGAAGCTCAATTTTGGTGAATAATTGTATGATGTCGCCCTCGCCATCAAAACACCGTAACAAATCCCTGAGTTTAAAATTCGGCCTCTACAATATGCCGAAATAGCTTGTAGTCTAAACTGTCGTGTTATGCACCGAGTGACGCTCTGCCGTAGCTCTATTGTTTAATTTGCCTCTGCGGTTGCGTTCACCGCTTTTACAGTGGTACCTGCTTATCACCTAAACAGGTTTTAAATTTTAAAAAATACTCAACGATTATTTTCTTGTGTGACGATAGCGGCCGTTGCCTAGGGGTTTGTTTGGAAATGTTTATTTCCATGGCAACTGGTTCTTCACCTTATATAAGCGACAACGGGAAGGAAAATCTCACCTCATGAAAAGCCCCCCCCCACTCCAAGATTCTCTCCCCTCTCCAATAAAATCACTCATCCAAACAAAAAACTCCCTTCGTCGCCAATGGCACAAATATCAAAACCCCAGAATCAAAACGGTCATCAACCGCCTTCAAGCCCAAATTAAAAAAGCACTAACAGAGCACTCCAATTCAACCTGGAACGACAAGCTACAAAGCATCAACCTACAAGATGGCTCCTTATGGAAACTTGCAAAAGCCCTTCAAACCACCTCCACACCAAACCACCCCATCCAAACCTCATCCGGGCTCGTCTTCGACGACCCGGACAAAGCTGAGGCGTTCGCAGACAGCCTAGAAAAACAATTTAGCCCCAGCCTCAAACACGCCGACCCCATACACATTACTAACGTCAACCGCAAAGTAAACTCAATCTTCAACAACCTCCCCTCCACCAACATTCATTTCACCACACCCGCAGAAGTTCGCCGAACTATAAAAAGTCGGAAGAACAAAAAAGCTCCAGGTCCCGACGGCATCACAAATTTCGCACTAAAAGCCCTCCCCCGCAAAACAATTCTGGCCCTAGTAAACCTCTTCAACACCGCCCTTCGACTGCGCCACTTCCCCAAAAGCTGGAAGCACGCCCACGTCATCGTTTTAGCCAAACCTGGCAAAGACCGGCTCCAGTGCGAAAACCACCGACCAATCAGCCTCCTCTCCAACATTGGAAAAATCTTCGAACAAATCCTCCTCACCAGGCTCCTCAAGCATTTACACGAAGTCTCTACACTTCCCGACGAGCAACACGGCTTCAGAGCTGAACATTCTACCCTTCATCAACTCCTAAGAGTCACCGAACTCATTCTCGGCGGCTTCAACTCCCAGCGGTCAACTGGCACCATATTCCTGGACATAGCCAAAGCTTTCGACAAAGTATGGCTTAACGGCCTACTTTTCAAACTCCACGACACAGGGATCGATCCCCAGCTACTCGGGACCCTAAAATCTTTCCTACATCGCCGCACCTTCCAAGTGAAGTACGGCAGTGCCCTCTCCACCACTCGCTTCATGACAGCAGGCGTCCCCCAAGGATCCCTGCTGTCCCCCACCCTCTTCAATATCTACACACACGATATTCCCCTTCCAGAAAATTCAACCCCCCACTCCAAAAAAGCAATTTACGCCGACGACACGGCCCTTCTGGCGCAATACAGTTCTCCCAGGATGATAACTTACCGACTCCAACAAGACATCAACAAACTCCAAGACTGGTATGACAAGTGGCGCATCGATGTGAACCCCTCCAAAAGTGTAGCGGTTTTCTTCTCCCATAGAAAGAACCGTTGCACCCCTTGGAGGGCTGTAACTCTTCACGGCGAAGTCATACCATGGCACAACACCGCCAAATATCTTGGAGTGACCCTTGACAAAAAACTTTCCTGGACCGCCCACATTTCAGAAACGCTTAACAAGGCCAGGAAAACCTCTAGTGCCCTCTACCCCCTCCTTCATGCAAACTCAAAAACCTCTCTTTACAATAAACTCACCATCTACCGCGCTAAAATCAGACCTATCATTACCTACGCCTCCCCCATCTGGGCCACGGGGAACACCAAACGTCTGGAACAATTCCAAAATGCAACGCTCAGACGATACACCAAAAGTCCATGGTTTGTCAGAAACTCGATAATAAATTCAGGCACGAAAATCCCCCCACTTAGGAAACACATAGTCGATCTGGCCAAAACTTTCTTCAGCAACCTAGCATCAAACCCCAACCCCAGCATCTCTAGCCTGGGTAAACCCAATCCAAGCGACACCCTCTCCAAATACCCATACCCCATCTCCATTCTACTCCCCCCCTAATGTGCGGGCTTAAAACAATATATTTTTAAAAATAAATAAATAAATCACACATACCAAAATAAAAAAAAACAATCTCACATCACTCAGTCGCCTAAAGGCAGCCCGCACATAGGGCACAAAACCCCCCCTTCAGGTACCTGCGCACTTCAGACAACGAGAAAAAAAGCTCCTAACAAGAGACTTTGTACCTCGGAAAAAAAAAATCCATTAGATATCATCAACTCAGGCCAGTCATCAATTAGGAGTTCTAGAGTGAACAACCTGTGAACATTGTGGTTCCCCCGCGTCGTTTCTCCACTGCACCGCTACACGGACCTACCATACCTACGCCAGACTAAGGATTACAATGTTGAGCAAGCTTTCGCCGCCCCCAGCCTGTGTTGTGAATAGTGTGTGTTATTTATTTTTTTACGTGAGAGTTCACTAACACAGGCTGGGGGCGGCGAACGCGTTGCTCAACCAGCCGAGTATGTTCCTTGGTGACCGTGGTGGGCACCTCGATCCCGAGGAGTCCATGGTAATCCGTTGTCCGCGCAAAGCCGGGGCGAAGGTATGGTAAGGTCCGTGTAGCGGCGCAGTGGAGAAACGGCAAGGCGCGAGGCGGAGGAACCGGCCATAGCGGCCGTTGCCAAGATGTTTGTTTGGAAATGTTTATATCCATAGCAACTAGAATGTTCGGGAACGTTTTTCACCTCATACATTATATTGTGTAAGCGGCGGCGGTAAGGAACTCAGACAATTCACCAATTAGCAGTTCTACAGTGACCAAGTTGTGAGCACTGCGACTAATTGTTGCCTACTGAGCCGGCCGGCCGCCATTGCCGGTTCCCCCTCGTTGCGCCTTGGCGTTTTTCCCACTGCGCCGCTACACGGACTTGCCACACCTACGCCCTGGCTCTACACGGACTATGGATAACCATGGATTCCTCGGGATTGAGGTGCCCACCATGGTTACTTAGCCTGTGTTGTGAACAGTGTGTGTAATTTTATTTTTTTACGTGTGAGTCCACTACAACAACCGTACAGTGGCCCTCATCAAGTTTTCCGCTGACATGGAAGGACGTACACCATCCTAGCAAAAGAAAAGGGTAATTATTTACCTACGACTACCGTTTGAGAAAATATTCCGTACATGTTAGGTTAGGTTGGATTAGGTAGAATTAAATCACAAACCAGTCTATACAAACCTAGCGTAGCCCACAAACTACTTGAAAACTGGGATATAACTCTAAAGGGGACGCGAGCAGGCGTTATTAAAGGGGCAATTTTTTGTAGTAGTAAAAACGGTAGTCGTAGGTAAATATTTACCAATTTACCAAGAAAAGGAAGTCACAGTGACCATTGACCTCCTCAAACCAGCGTACCTCGCCCCTGAACCCAAGACAGATGCAACGGCACCGGCACCGGCCCTTCCTACGACCATCAACAAACAGGATCGGATTCACACCACCCGGAAGGCATGTTCGTTTTCTGGACCACCTTGATGAGTCAGTGAGCTTTCTTTCTATCGCAGCCCTTAACCGTGCTGCTTGAGGAGGATTCCTGTAGTGGTACGACGAAACGCGTTCGCCGCCCCCAGCCTGTGTTGTGAACAGTGTTTGTAATTTTTTTGGTCCGCATTACCATGGTGGGCACCCCGATTCCGAGGAGTCCATGGCAATCCGTAATCCGTGCAGAGCCGGGTTGTAGGTATCGTAGGCCCGTGTAGCGGCGCAGTGGATTAACGGCAGGGTGCGACGTGGGAGAACCGGCCATAGCGGCCGGCCGCCTCGGGAGGCAGCAAGCAGTCTTGGGCTCGCTGTAGAACTGCCAATTGATGGCTGGCCTGAATTCCTTCCCGCTGTCACTTATATAAGGTGAACAACATTCTAGTTGCTATGGTTATTAAAAATTCGTCTTTAATTTGACTCCGTATCCAATTCCCGTGCAGATATACCTAATGCGTAAAGTCTTCATCGGGCATCAACAACCACTACTTCCATTCAAAACACTCTCTTAACACTCCTGGCACTAATAAAAACAATCTTTGAAAGTTTAATCAACAGATTGAAAATGCCTTTCGAGGGCGACATAACTGTCACGCGTCATTGTAATTACACAGCAGAAGTTGGTTATAAATAAACCGTTTTGTAAATTGAATAATAATATTATTGCATAAATTAAATATATTTGTATGCAATATACTTACTACAACACGTAATACCTATCATATTATCAATTACTTATAAATAACAACAATAATGTACTGCGCACTCCTCTTCCAAACACAAGCTAACGCTTCTATGGAAGAGTAGTATTCCAATCTCTTCATATGTGAAAACCTAATGTAAATACGTTTCTATATCTAATTACTTCATTTCTTTAATAAAGAATCTGTTAAAATTTATTGATGTTTTATTTATATACACTAGAAATTGATTAATTAACTTAGTAACCATCACACCGTTTCCCCGCAGGGGTAGGCAGAGAGGGCGGACCGCCAAACTACATACTCTTTTTTTAGAAATTGATTAAAATTAATTAGAAACAATTATTTTATCTTCTGTTCCGCTAACATCGCAGAAATTTAGAGTTTACAATTTCGTGCGCTAGTTACTCACAAAATTTATCGTCAGCTTTAAAATGCATTTTGTAAATCGACGATCAAGAGGCACATTGTGCATTGCATCTTCCAAATATAAAGTGATTGATTCATCTTAACTGCTAAGCATTAATGTTAACTTATCAAAGGGGTGGTCCAAGTTAAAGTAATGCTCACAAACAAAGCAACACTGAATACTGTTAGAGCTATTTTCAATGCTTCCCGTCGGCGGTTAAATTAACATTTTAATCCATCACAACAGATGAATGTCCAAATCAATCCTAAATCACTTCATTCGTGGGGGCGGCTTCACGCTCTCTAAGGTTCGGGGGTTGCTTGGAATGCTACAGATCGCAGCATCCCTTGCTAAGTCAGTGGTCGACCATCAAAGCAATTAAGTAAAGTTCATTAATTTTATTTTAGGTTTGTAGAAAATAGTGTCATGCGATTATTTAAACATGGCCAACCAAACAGATTTATGTATTAACTGTTTCAAATACTTGTAATATTGAGTTTTTTTTATAATGTCTTCAATTTTGAACAAGTTTGCTGTAGGGAATGTAGGTTGTTTTTTCAAAATAACTTTAATAATTCGTTTGTTTACCACCTTTAAAGGGTTAATAATTTTGTCACGTGCACCTTACGATTCAATAATTAAATTCTGAATTAATGACTTTAGTAGCGCGTTTTTAAATACTTTTTTAAAATTATCTAACTTGAGGATATTTCTTAATCTAATAAATATATAAATTAAACGGGTGGACGCAGTCACAGGTGTCGAAATAAAAGGCGATTAAGTTCTCGACATCCAGAAAATTCCGGACCGACGAGCTGGAGTCCCCCCAAAACTCTACGTCAGATATACTTATCCCCAAAAAAGACTACAGATTCTACTGAACAAAAAGCAACTAAACACAATCACAACACAAGGAAACGGATTCCAGAGGATTTTCGTTAGTGAAATCCTTGGTCCGATCTTCTTGTGGAGGTCTTAAACAAAGGCAACAGAAATGGGCTTCAAATATGTCTGGTACAAAGACTGTAAAATAATGATTAGGAAAAATGAAGGTTATAGGCAAATACACTACATTAAACAATCGATTGATCTCAAAAAAATTGATTAAATTCTTTGATTGAGAGCCCCACTCTTGCCGGTCATTCACTGGGTCGATTCCCCCAATATTGGTGAGTCATATCTTATATGCTTATTTTCGCACTGCTACAAAAATCACCTCCTACACTTCCAATAAAAGGTTGATACCCTCAGTGACGGCCACGGATTAGTGGAGCTCTCATTCAAGGGAAATAAACAAAAAAAATGTGTAGTATAAATTATAAAATGGCCATTTACATTAATCATGTATTCACTTGAAAATCTCTCAAACTATCCTACTATACTCTATTTATCGTCCATAATATATTTTTTTCTTCCTTCTAAAATACAATAATTTGTATGGATTTTAATTTTGTAATTTTTTTTACTTTGTAACCTAGTTATATTATTTTTTCGCAAATGTTCACTCCTCTTTTATCCACAAGCAAATGCTTTTAATGGAAGTGTAGTATAAATTAAAACAGTGCGTAAACTTCTAAACATTGTATATTTATTGTAAACAACACAAATATTAAACAAATAAATAATATGAAGAACGAGGTGATAAAATCAACCCTTTTACTACATCAGATGCCAAAATTTGCAAATATCTTATAGCAGAGGTAAAAAACACTTATATTATTCACCAAAATATAAGGTCAATTAATAAAAACTTTGAACTCCAGATACAGCTTAATCACCTAAATATAGACTTTGATATAATTATTGTCACGGAATGTTGTTGTCAAATATTTATACTGCAATATTAATAAATCACTACTCTTCCTTCAATTCGACAAAACATGATATCCAGAACGATGGAGTCGTGGTATACACAAAATGATCTAAACTCCATTGTATCGGAAATAGACATTATTGACGCGAACTGTATGCAAATAACATACAATAATGATACGTGCATTCTAGCAATTTACCGCTCTCCTTCGATTCGTAATATTACACCATTTCTAAATACACCTGGCTAGCTGTCTACAAAAAAGCCTCCATTAGAATACACTCATGTTAGAATTCCGATGAATGTTGTCAGTGCCCCTACATTGAGCGCTCTACTCAAATGAAGTACCTACCTTGGCCTCACCATTGATCCATATCTCAATTTGAATAATAATAATAATAATAATTGGATGACTTGTATAGCGCCGTTTTTGTGCAAAATCACCTCAATCTTCATACTCAAATATTTGGAAAAAAAATAAGAAAAACTATGCACTTTTTCAGAATCATACGAAACTTTCTCGGCTTACAACACCTGAAAATGATTTATTTTACAGTCTGCAAATCTATTATTGAGTATGGTATCATAGCATGGGGAGGCGGCACTTCATCTGCACTAGACCCAATCATAAAATAATTAATAATTCAAAATAATCTTTATTTTAAAGGATTTATGATTTTTAATGAATTACCGACAGATGTTGAAGAAGCTAAAAGCCTTGCTGCTTTTTGTGGGTTATGCCTAAATAGATTAATAATAAGTTTTAGATGTGTTGTAAAGTGTCCTAAATGTAATATAAATAAGTTAAAAAGGTTTATACTATATATAAAATATAATTTTATAACTATATAAAAAACATACATGAAAACGGCTCAGAAAACCATTATAAAAATAATTTTTAGGCTACCTATAATTACAGACTCAAAAAATATAAATGCAAAAACTATCCTAACTCATCTGTACACAAATATACATAATTATTTATTTATTAATAAATTAACGGAATTACGTCCAATATATTACGAAGCGTCACGAGATTTGGGACAATGCACAATGCAAGAGTAAAGGATGATATATAAAAGCAGAGACAAACGGGGAAAGCGTAAGAAAATAGAAATGATATAGAAGTGTCAAGTCAAGTCAAGACCTTGCTAAAACTAAAGTGATACATCATATCCTCAATTGCATAGTGAGCGCCAAAAAACATTCTGACTTATACCATAAAAATCAAGGTCTTGACGTGAGTTGACCATTCTACATATTCTGGACAGTGGTGAATTATGAGCATAATTAGTCGAGTGTTGAGTGAGGAAGAGCTGTTCTTTATTTCTGGGTCTACGAGAAGGTACATTGAATGAGATGAGTTCTAGTAATTTAGGTGAGTCAATAATATTGTTGATAATTTTAAAGAAACAAATGAGATCAGATTTTTTCCGACGGTCTTGTAAAGATTATAGAAGAGTATGTATGAATGTGAATGAGGCAAGAAGTGTTTGTCAAGACCGAGTTGTTTGGCGGTCCGTCGGAATCGGCGTGATGGTTAGTTAGTTGGATTAGAATTTGTTCAATTTCATAATACGGGTAATTGCCTCTTTCTAATCCTAGCCTCCTAGCAATCCCTTTTAGGAACCGATGTTGAACGGACTCAATATGACGAATATGGATAGCATAAAAAGGAGACCATATAACACAAGCATATTCAAGATGAGGGCGAACCAAGGAGCAGTAAAGAGTTCTAAGAGTTTTAAATATTTTTTAAGTTAGATGTGATTCTAGTGATGAATCCAAGTTGTTTGAGAGATTTATTAACAATCACATTATTTATGTTATATAATTACCAGAGATGTGCTTTATTTCAAATAAATCCATTTCAAATGGATTTATTATGATGTGCTTTATTTCAAATAAATCCATTTCAAATGGAAATGCAAAATGGGTATTTTCCATTTTGCATTTTAAATGCTTTTCTAAAAACCATTTTGCATTTTAAATGCTTTTCTCAATGCATTTTCCATTTTAAATGCTTTTTGCAACATTCTTCCTACTATCTCCACTTTTTTCATAAGCTTCAAATATCAGTCGATCCTCAACCACGCTATGAGAGATAATTTACATTTGTCAAGTTGCTCCCTGGTAGGAGCCCTGGCAATTGAGTGATACAATCACAAAAAATAGTAATTCAACTACTGAACATGGGTCCATGACGCTGTAATATTAAATGTTAGATAGCAGTTTCTATGTTTCATAATCTGTAGTCGTGGTGTTTTTGGATTTACCATCATGTAATACATATCTTTGTTCTACATTGATGGCCATTATTAAAGAACAAAATTGTTTAAAAATTCTACAATTATTTTAATTGTTTGACCTGAAAAACTATTTTGCATTTTCAATGCATTTTGAAAAAAGGTATTTTGCATTTTGCATTTGAAATGCTTTTCTAAAAACCATTTTGCATTTCCAAATGGAAAAGTTTTGACCCATTTCCATTTTGCATTTCAAATGGTTTTGGGTACCCATTTTGCACATCTCTGATAATTACTACGAAAAAAGTTCAAATACACGATATACTCGAAGCAACAACAAAAACTTACTACAAATACCAATAACGCATACTACCCTTGGTCAACGACACTTTGGATACTTTGCGACAAGACTTTACAACATTCTTCTAGACAATACTTTTTATTATTAATTTTCGGGAAATCGACAGTTTACATTTAATCAGTTTGTACATAAGTATTATTTAGCCAAAATAAAATCAATTATGGATTTCCTCCTTGTGATTTTACCTCTACTGAGAAAGCATAATATAATATAAAACAATGTGATTCACAAAAAATTTCGAAGACAATGTAAAAACTTGGATCAAAAATAAGGATAGGGCCTTTACCGGTGCATTCACTCAAATTCGCAGTTATTGAAATAATCACATTACTGAGCGAATACATCTTAATACAAGTATAGGTATGTTCAAAGGTATTAGGAAGTAACTTAAAAAATCTGCCTCAACACAGGCTAGCCTAGTGAGGCGGTATTAGAGAAACCTCAACTAACTGTACTGTTATTTTCTTTTTTACCTTCATCATATTATTTTTGCATTTTTTGTTAATTTTATAACCTTAAAAAAAAGTTACAAATCAATGTACAAAATACATAGTACTTATAAATAATGTTTAATAAATTTTCTTAAATAAAAATATATATATTATTATTTTAAATAAATTTCCTAACGCGCTTAACAAGTTAACATACGTGTTTGTTCTATTTCATATGTTCATCTATAATTACACTAAGGTAGTTTCAGTAGTTTCGTTTAAAATTATACATGAGCTATTACAGATAGTTTGTTACATTTTTTATTGTGTATAATTATTTCAATATTTGGGTAAGTTTTATGTTTATTTATTGAGAAGGCAGTATAGATAGTTTTTTCGGCATTAATTGAGAGAAGGTTGGCATCAGACGAGTATTTTAGGATTAACATGTCATTATTTGCATTTTCCTTTACAATATTCCAGTCCTGACCCTTTACTATAATGACAGTGTCATTTGCGTAAGAAATAATGATTCCACTTACGTTAGTTTAAAAATATCGTTAACATACAATATGAAAAGTAATGCACCAATACAATGCCTTGCGGTATTCCAAAATCACTTTTTACAACTTTTGTACTATTGTGAAGATAAATTTTTAGCCGATTTTCATTAAAACCCACTACACCTAATTTTTGTATTAGTTTGACATGAGATATGCTATCGAAAGATTATACAAATAGAATGATGATCAAAATATATTCCAATGTACTTCAAAGACTTATCTAAAGCGTGATAAATGATTTTAACGAATCTATCCACTTCTCAATAT
The DNA here is from genome assembly GCF_061612785.1 of Hesperophylax consimilis. Taxonomy (NCBI): domain Eukaryota; kingdom Metazoa; phylum Arthropoda; class Insecta; order Trichoptera; family Limnephilidae; genus Hesperophylax; species Hesperophylax consimilis. Next base: position 36,570,222 of record NC_142841.1, read on the forward strand.
TATGACTGAAAGACTCCTTTCTCGAATTCCACGTTATATTTTTATTTGTTTTTGACCCCATAAACATTTTTATTTGTTTTTGCTTAAAGATTTGTCACTTAGCTTTATTTTATACTCAGCTCTATAAATGTTTTTTTTTTCTTCAATGTTTCTGGTTTTCACCTTACAAGGGCACGATTTCAGATTATGGAAAGAGGAAAGGTGGATTTATTATTATTTTGTTTAAATTGACAAATTTCAAAATTAATGAAGATTTGAGTTCAAATTAGACTTTGAAGAGATGAGATGGAAGGGGGGGGGGCAAATAGGAGGCATTCCTATGTTCTTCTTTATTCTTTAAAACGTTTTGATCAAATACACATGAACTAATGGAAAATTGGACTTACATCGGTCACACTGACATGCCCGCAACACACTTTTATTGGTTTACCTCTTCGATAGGAACAACATTATGATTACCTGAAGATATTTTCTTGATAGCCATTGCAGTATGTACTGGTGATTCTGTTCAATTTGGCAAACGGTAGTTTTTTAATTTCCTCCAGGATATGTTGATTGGAGTTTTTGAGAGGTTGGAAACTCTGCTCCAAGGGTGTTCTCTCTGCGAGGAGCCCGCTCATCTGCGTCCAGCATAGATCAGGCGGTGCTTGTTCAGATATGCCTCAAATACACAGGCAAAATATGAATTCTCATCGACAGGAGCTTCCGTGTCTGGCTCTCTCGTTGGGTCATCTTAAATAGAGAAAATGACTAGATTAGTGCGGGACATTAAATAATAATAATAATTATTGGATGACTTGTATAGCGCCGTTTTTGTGCAAAATCACCTCAAGGGCGCTGTACAAACTTATAAAACATTTCTACAGTGAACTATGTTATTACTTAACTATTTATGGAGATAATATACAGTACAATACTTAGCTGGTAGGTCACTTGAGATTAACATAATTGTTTATTAGCGAAATTTAGATACAAGATTTAGGACTTAATTGGATAATTGAATATTACTGGACTTTTTCTTATGAATGGTATATTTAATTTAAGGGTACGACAACTGGTAAATATCATATTCTGCCCCTATAATGGGCTACTTTAGCGGTATCCGTCTATAGCAGGTTCGGCAATTTCTCGAACAGCCTGTGGACGCCTTTCCTCTGGAATTGCCGTCACCATTTCATGTGGGAGTAATGCCTTCTGACTTTTTAATAAAGATTTGTATATTTGTGACGACCCAGACAGCATAGATAAAATGTACATCTGCGTACACAACGTCAATGTGAACCTAGAACCCAAGAAAAATAAAAAGAAAACCAACACTATAAAATATCAGTAGTACAGATTTTTGGTTTTAAATAATAATAATAATACCTGACAACATGCACTGTTTAAATTTGTGACCCCGGGATCTTGAGAGTGACTTATTGTTAGTTTTAGGCCTTTCCCCTGGATTATCTGCTGGCTATAAGCGGAACATATCGTCGCATTAATTCGTAGAATGAGTAACCACCAAATGTCAAATTTTACAGGACGCACAAAAAACCTCGTAGTGAAAAAAATTTAAGTCGGGTCATTGTTTTTATTTATGTTTCGAACATATAATACATTTCGAAATTTATTTTTAATCATTAAATATTTGTAAGTAAGGCTTTCTATTTCAAATCGGAGTTAGGTAGTTAACATAAAAATCGAGAATGGAGATACGTATTTTACAAAAGATACATAATTTTCTGCGAAACAGTTTTATGAACAATTATTAGGACATAGGAATTATACATTCACAAAATAAAACACAAAAATACAGAATTGCGATATTTATTTTATGAATTACTCGGTAACATCCTAATTGACTTTTATATTTAGTCTCTGTATGTAAGAATAACAGGATAAATATAATAGTACTTAGTACACAAAGCATAAAAGCACAATACCAATAGTATGAATAATTTTGAAGTTAAACAATCTATCTGGTAAAAATTTAGTAAAAGCAATAAATACTTAGGCAATCAGTCGAGTAGAGTCATTGGGTCAATACAGTACCGATAAAAGTGACAGCGTGAAGAAAGGAGTTAGTCGAGTATTATGAACCTGACACAAAACCTCGACTAAGAGTCGCTACCAGATAACCTCCGCACCAAAAACCCACCTCTGGCAGTCATTCAAGCATTCATTACCACTCTCCCACCAGCCACCACAGCCACGACCTCGCTTTCGACCACCACACCATCACCCAGGCTCCCGACTACTTACTACACTCCTCGGCTCCTGTCTCCAATAATGTCGCCCGTAAAGGCCCCCGCCCCGCCGCAAACCAAGCTTGCTCCCAAGACCCAGCTCAACTTCACCACCATACTCCAACCGACCACCACCGCACAAATCCACGCCCCCCAGCCCACGGAAGATTTCCCCCCACTGAACGGTGAATGGAGTGCCCCTGCCCGGAAGAAAAGGAGCCCCCCCGCCTCCTCCCCCCGCCCCTCTTCACCGATACCAACCGAAAACAGCTTCACCATCCTGACCACCCCGGACTCCGACCCAACTGAAACCATCATCACCGACGTACCCGCTACCGCTGGCCCCTTCACCACCCCACCGCACACTCTCACTGCACGGCAAAAATCCCGCCCATTATAATAAAAACCGAAATAAACTGGAACGCCCTCCGTACAAAACTGATGGCGGCGGGGGTAAACATCACCCACGCCAAGGTCATCCCCCACGGCATCGCACTCACCACCTCCAACTCTTCCAGTTTCCGTCTTGCTACAAAGATGCTTGATGAGCAGCTGACCCTCTTCCACACTTTCGAGTTGTCCGAAGACAAAACGACAAAGGCAGTTCTCCGTGGCATCCCTACATCAATCACCACCGAAGAAATCAGAGAGGAGCTGGTAAACCTACACCTCCCGGTGATTTCAGTAACGAGAATGCGAGCTGGACCCGACCGCACCGACGTACCAATGGTGCTCGTCCAGCTCACCCACGGAGAAACAGGGAGGCAGATCTTCCAACTTACCTCCATATTCCACCTTATCATAAAGGTGGAATTCCTCGATCAGAAATCTGCCCCCTCCCAATGCCACCGATGCCAGTTCTTCGGACACTCCTCGAAGGGCTGCCACCTCCCCCCCCGCTGCGTCAAATGCGCGGGGCCTCACTTCACCGCTGAATGCCTGAAGCAGAGGGAAGACGGCCCCGGCAAATGCGCCAACTGCTCCGGACCCCACACCGCCAACTACTCTCTCTGCCCAAAGCGACCAGCACCATCCGCCCTCCGAACAAACTCACGTGCGCAGGTACCCTCTCAAACCACCTTCTCCTCCCGCCCATCTGACCCAACCATCTCCTACGCCAGAGCATCAAACCCGAGCGCCCCCACAACCCTTACCGCCCCCCTCAACATTAACTCCCCCCCATACCGCCCCCTCACTACCACCGCCTCCTCTCTACCGCCCCCTCTCTACCGCCCCAACCTTCAGTTTTTTCGATTTTATCGCCAAAATAAATTTCTCCAAGATCGAAGAAGAGTTCTCCTCGGAGAACTCTTCTTCGATCTCCTCCCAAAGTTCATGTCGGCGGGCTCACCGTCCGACTACGTCACCATCCTTCTAGCAGCAGTCTCCCAAATCTTTGGTCTTTTCTCCAACTTAAATGGCTAGCTCGACTACCCTGCCCTCCGCGCTACGCATTGCATTCTGGAATTCAAACGGTATCGGAAACAAACTCCCAGAGCTCCGTCTGTTCACCAACACTCACAAATTGGACATTTTATTAATCAACGAAACTCACCTCACCCCCGCTCACACACCAAAAATCGCAAACTACACGATGTACCGGAATGACCGCACATACTCTCGCGGAGGCGGCACCGCCATCTACGTGAGAACTAAACTCGCACACTTACACAACCCCACACCCACATTAACAACTCTCGAATGCACCACCATAACCATATACACGAAACACTCCGGCCCGCTGAGACTTAGCTCGATACACAACCCCCCCCCAGCAGCGGCTACGGGAGTCGGATCTCGAGCTACTTCTTGGTGGCGACGTACCTACTATCCTAGCGGGAGACTTTAACGCAAAGCACCCCGCCTGGAATAGTAGAGTCACCAACCCTTACGGCCTCTTTTTACACAAATTTCTATATACCCATCCAGACACCATAGCCGTCGCCCCCGTGGACCCCACCCATTTCTCCGACCTAGGCTACACCCCCGACGTACTCGACATAGCTCTATTCTACAAATCATCCTGGAATTACTGTATTGAATCCATCACCGACCTCAGCTCTGACCACAACCCCGTGTTGTTAACCCTCCAACGCTTCGCCCCCACGCCACCACCAACAATGAAAACCAAAACTGATTGGACATACTTTTCGCACAGAGTCGGCGAAAAAACCCAAATAAATTCATCCATCCAAAACACCGCGGACCTGGACCTCGCGGTTGACGAACTCACCGAAACCATCTCCTCAGCAATATCCGAAGCCTCAAAATCTCACCTCATGAAAAGCCCCCCCCCCTACTCCAAGATTCTCTCCCCTCTCCAATAAAATCACTCATCCAAACAAAAAACTCCCTTCGTCGCCAATGGCACAAATATCAAAACCCCAGAATCAAAACGGTCATCAACCGCCTTCAAGCCCAAATTTAAAAAAAACACTAACAGAGCACTCCAATTCAACCTGGAACGACAAGCTACAAAGCATCAACCTACAAGATGGCTCCTTATGGAAACTTGCAAAAGCCCTTCAAACCACCTCCACACCAAACCACCCCATCCAAACCTCATCCGGGCTCGTCTTCGATGACCCGGACAAAGCTGAGGCGTTCGCAGACAGCCTAGAAAAACAATTTAGCCCCAGCCTCAAACACGCCGACCCCATACACATTACTAACGTCAACCGCAAAGTAAACTCAATCTTCAGCACCCTCCCTTCCACCAACATTCATTTCACCACACCCGCAGAAGTTCGCCGAACTAAAAAAAGCTCCAAGTCCCGACGGCATCACAAATTTCGCACTAAAAGCCCTCCCCCGCAAAACAATTCTGGCCCTAGTAAACCTCTTCAACACCGCCCTTCGACTGCGCCACTTCCCCAAAAGCTGGAAGCACGCCCACGTCATCGTTTTAGCCAAACCCGGCAAAGACCGGCTCCAGTGCGAAAACCACCGTCCAATCAGCCTCCTCTCCAACATTGGAAAAATCTTCGAACAGATCCTCCTCACCAGGCTCCTCAAGCATATACACGAAGTCTCATCACTTCCCGACGAGCAACACGGCTTCAGAGCTGAACATTCCACCCTTCATCAATTCCTAAGAGTCACAGAACTCATTCTCGGCGGCTTCAACTCCCAGCGGTCAACTGGCACCATATTCCTGGACATAGCCAAAGCTTTCGACAAAGTATGGCTCAACGGCCTACTTTTCAAACTCCACGACACAGGGATCGATCCCCAGCTACTCGGGACCCTAAAATCTTTCCTACATCGCCGCACCTTCCAAGTGAAGTACGGCAGTGCCCTCTCCACCACTCGCTCCATGACAGCAGGCGTCCCCCAAGGATCCCTGCTGTCCCCCACCCTCTTCAATATCTTCACACACGATATTCCCCTTCCAGAAAATTCAACCCCCCACTCCAAAAAAGTCATTTATGCCGACGACACGGCCCTTCTGGCGCAATACAGTTCTCCCAGGATGATAACTTACCGACTCCAACAAGACATCAACAAACTCCAAGACTGGTATGACAAGTGGCGCATCGATGTGAACCCCTCCAAAAGTGTAGCGGTTTTCTTCTCCCATAGAAAGAACCGTTGCACCCCTTGGAGGGCTGTAACTCTTCACGGCGAAGTCATACCATGGCACAACACCGCCAAATATCTTGGAGTGACCCTTGACAAAAAACTTTCCTGGACCGCCCACATTTCAGAAACGCTTAACAAGGCCAGGAAAACCTCTAGTGCCCTCTACCCCCTCTTTCATGCAAACTCAAAAACCTCTCTTTACAATAAACTCACCATCTACCGCGCTAAAATCAGACCTATCATTACCTACGCCTCCCCCATTTGGGCCACGGGGAACACCAAACGTCTGGAACATTTCCAAAATGCAACGCTCAGACGATACACCAAAAGTCCATGGTTTGTCAGAAACTCGATAATAAATTCAGGCACGAAAATCCCCCCACTTAGGAAACACATAGTCGACCTGGCCAAAACTTTCTTCAGCAACCTAGCATCAAACCCCAACCCCAGCATCTCTAGCCTGGGTAAACCCAACCCAAGCGACACCCTCTCCAAATACCCATACCCCATCTCCATTTTACTCCCCCCCTAATGTGCGGGCTTAAAACAATATATTTTTAAAAATAAATCATACATACCAAAAAACAAAACAACTAGTATTGTACAAAAAAAATAGTACCCCCGCCTTAAAATAAAAAAAACAATCTCGCATCACTCAGTCGCCTAAAGGCAGCCCGCACATAGGGCACAAAACCCCCCCTCCAGGTACATGCGCACTTCAGACAACGAGAAAAAAAGCTCCTAACAAGAGACTTTGCACCTCGGAAAAAAAATTCCATTAGATATCAGCTGTGTGTTGGGACTGTGATAGATGTCATTTCTTTCTTTATGGCTATTAGAACTCCACCACCTGATTTTTTAAAAGAACTCGATGTGTCCCTATCTCGTCCTTAAATATTATATCGATCATCTACTATTTCATGGTCATAGATTGAGGAGTCTAACCATGTTTTTGTAAGACAAATTAAATCATAATTGCAACTGAGCACTTCGCAGTGCAAATCATTTAGTTTGCTTTTCAAACCACGAACATTTTGATAGTAAAATGTTATTGCCGTTTTGCTAGAATGCATTTTGAAAGTATATATTAAGCATTATTAAATATGTCTTTTTGTAAAATTGATGTGAAAATAATATATATGTTTTATTAAGTAATTATGTTTTGAAAGAGGGCAATTTTGAACATGAGAATTTTTTGTTTGTTTGTGGTAAATGATTTTGTCTATGGTATCAGATATTGACAATTGACAGAATCAGACTGATCAGACAGAATTAGAAGCAATTAGGAGAAGTTCATTTATGATTAGGTATGGATTAGGTTAATTGAGAGTGGTTTATTTATGGGTTAATTGATTGTAAACATAACATTTGTGTCGTAATAACACAATTACTTGCAATGGTGTGTAATAGTTTTTTGTACTTAGCAGGTTGTAATAATTTATGAGAGTAGTGACAGATCGTGTGAATCGTGTTTTTTAGTGACTTTGTACAGTAATTTAATAATCTTAGAACAATAGAGTTACTCTAACTTTAAGTAGGGCACGTTAATTAATTATTTCGAGACCTCCTACTAAACAACTCATCCGCATAAATAGTTTTTTTATGTTTTTCCTTTAGCGTAAGTGTAAAATATAACATTTTAATTTTTTTAAATCACACGTTCAAATTTAGTTGACCGAGGTAATGAAACAAGAGGCATTATATTAATATACACATCTGATAAATGTTTTTTTTCCTCTACAGACTGCATAAAGCTGTCGGAAATTCGGAGAAACCTGTACACACCAGACTCCAACATGGAACATAACGAGACTCCCATGAGGACTGCCGCCGAGGCCCCGTACTATGTAAGTTTCAGACGTTAGGTAGCTTTATTATATTAATTAGTTTCAGAGAGAATATACCGTTACAATACTCTCGCATTCACTCCTTGCTTTATTGACATTCATAATTCATCTCACATATTCTTGCGTTATTCTGACTTTTGACCCAACCCGACTCAAGAAACTTCCACGTCGTATGTTCTCTTTACACTACTTTCTTCGTTAATCCACTCTACATGCCCAAACATATATTGATAAAAAATAATATGAAATTCCCTTGATGGAAAAAAAATACTCCAGTTCTATTATTTAACGTCCTGTAGGCATGAAAAAATTCTGCATCTTTTCAAAATGCTGATTAACTAACTTAATTGTAGTTGTAAAAAATACAATTTTTAATAAAATATCTGAATTTTGCTGCGTTTTAAATATGTAGTCCTAAGCCTCTCCTAAACATGCTTCCCAATTAAACAAACTCATCCACCTGTTCCAAGTATTCATCACTCACAACTATATTACATTGCTATTAACATGTGACTATTAAACAAACTCATCCACCTGTTCCAAGTATTCATCACTCACAACTATATAACATTGCTATTAACACATTGTTTGCGGGAGACGCTTAAACGCGTCTTTTGCGTACTGTTGGTAGAGAGCGGGAGACGCTTAAAAGCGTTTTTCGTATTTGTACACTATTGGTAAAGCGCGGGAGACGCCAAAATGCGTTGTACACTTAGAGTAACAATATATAACGAGTAACGTATGATATTGGTTACTCTGTGAAGTAAAAATTATGCGTCAGCTCTCGTGACACGTGTACTAGGTACCTGGCAATTCGTGGAATTAGGGTCGGGTGGCCGGCCGACTGTGGTCATAAAACATGCACTTGAAATAAAATAACTGTAAGATAAATGTTTGTTTTTTTTTTTAAATCTTTACATTTCTTCAGTGTTAAAGCGATATTGTTTCGTTCAAGACGTTCTCTATTTTCTTTTCTGCCTACATTCCGCTTTAAAAATTTCGTACAAAGTATTTGTGTGCTGAGCTCGAAAAGTTATTTGTTACATATTTGTTAGTTATTTGTTATATAATAAAGGGATATTTTTTCATAAAAAATACCCTATAAAAATAGACTACGGTAATGATAATCGATTACAATAAATATATGAAAGGCGTTGACCGAGCAGACCAATATCTTTCGTATTATTCTATTTTACGAAAAACCACTAAATAGACAAAAAGGCTAGGCGATGTACATAATAAATTGTGCATTATTCAACTCATTTGTTGTGTACAACTCCGTAAAAGAAAGGAAAATAAAATATAAACAATTTTTTAAGGAAATCGCAGAGCACTGGGTGGCTGATCAGATTTCGTCAGATAATAGTCAAGACCCGGAACCAACACCATCAACATCTGGTATCCGAAAAAAATCTTCAAAATCTGATCCTCCAGGAAGACTATCAATGGATATGAGAAAACATATATTGGAAAAGATTGAAGGCCCTGGTAAAAATAAGAATCTACGAAGGCGATGTCGTGTGTGCGCGGTACACAAAATACGTAGCGAAACCCGGTACATGTGTAAATTCTATGATGTACCTTTACATAAAGGGAATTGTTTCCAAAGATACAAGTGTGTATTTTACAAAATATATATACTATGTTGAATGTGCATAAAATGACTAAATCGACAATACGACAAAAGTGCAGTTTTTTCAAATTCTTTTAATTTAAACTTAAATATCATAATTGTTTCTTCAAAAATATAAAAATTTGTGACCAGATCACAATGAAAGATTTCAAATAAGGTAAAATATTGAAAATTTTATTTAAATTTGATCAATAGTTCAGAAGATATAGCTATTTTACATGAAACGTAATTTTGCGCGCGACCGTGATAAAAATTGCCCGCTTTACGGCGTAGATTGATTAAAAAACCCCCCGCAAACATTGTGTTAACCCATTGGCATCCGAATTGTTTGGCTAAAAAATTGTCATTCACATCCGAATTAATTTTGTACCAAAAGTTTTAAGTGATCTTACATAACTTTTAAACTAAACATGCAAACGAAAAAATCTTTTTTAATTTACTTGTGCATTGAATCAAGGTATGTAAAAAATGTATGCATTGTTTAAAAAAAAAATAATAATATGATTAAAAGAGGAAATGAAATTTATTTTTTTTCAAAAACCAATTTTTTTTCTTCATTTTTTATAATTGGATTAAGAAAAGTTGTACATCAATCATACTTATTACCATAATATATATTTTTTGCCATTTGGGCTCTTGTGAGCCGCCCACCATGCGTTTTACGAACAAGCTTGTCAATTCCCAAACCACACGCCATTTTGAAAAAAATCAATGAAGCTGAAATATAACAAAATTTCAATCGTAATTACCAGGAAAAAATTGTATCAACGGAGTCCTGCCAATTACTACGAAATAAATGCTTAATGATCTACAGAGCGATTGGCATTTAAAATTTTACACACAGATGTCAATAATGTATCCCTTTTTCGTTTTTAAGCCGACAGACATCAGACCCGCCGGGACGGCGTCGTTTGATTTTAAGACACATCGCCGTACACACGCCGGGACGGCGTCGTTTGAGGCCAATGGGTTAACACATGAATCATGATCTTAGAGTTGGGCTGGCTGCGCACCAGGCAGCCGCCATATAAAGGAGCAGCCAGTTGTAGCTTGTAGCAGCCAATATCACCAGTTCTACTGGCTGCCACGACAAGTGCGTGAGGACTGAGGACTGAGGCGTCCACACACATATACCCTAGTCACATTTGAGGCTGGCTTCCACAGCTGACGATATTTGGCTTCCATAGAGCCTTAGGACGTTCCCTTGAATACACATTGCAAATCATGTTGGCTGCCTAGTGCGTGGCCAGTCAAGTATATACAAACTGCATTCATCCTAGACACGAGAAACCGTCGTTCTTGAAATAAGCAACATTCAAACAGACGCGTACTTCCGTACTATTTGCTTATTCATTGCAATGCATTTATGTATTTTGTGGATGTTATATTTCCAAGTGTCATTATTTTGTACTTTAGTTATCTCAAAACTTGGTTGGTAAAGAAGTGGTTATCAATTTGTGTAACGGACGTACTGCTCCGAGCTCGGCCGCGGTCGCCCATTATAAAATATATTGTTGAAATAAAATATACTTCCCAAATATGTTCATGTAAAATGTTGTAATGTAAAACCTAAAAAAAATGTCAAATGTGTAAATGCAATAAATGAAACGTCAGAGCTTGGCTAGAGGGATACGGGCAGATAAGTAAAGTGTGAGAGCTGGGGATAAAATCATAATAGCATTTTCATTCGGGAACGATTATGAGAATCGTGCCTATACGAGAGGGAACGTTCGGCCACGGCCCGAAGCAAGGGGCCGAACGCCATAGTGTCACTGGTTCCAGATGGTTGGTTGGGATGCCATAGTGTCACTGGTTCCAGATGGTTGGTTGGGATGCCATAGTGTCACTGGTTCCAGATGGTTGGTTGGGATGCCAGTGTCACTGGTTCCAGATGGTTGGTTGGGATGCCATAGTGTCACTGGTTCCAGATGGTTGGCAGTAAAAATGAACAAATCAAATGAAAAAACGAAAATCAGCATTTTGCGAGCAATTTAAAATAACACTTGCTTAGAGATTAATATGAAGATGTGTTGTGTTCCCAGGGACATATTGGGTCAGGTCGGAGAGAAGAGATCTCCTGGTGGGAGTATCCAGTGACATTACTGAGTGACAGGTGGGTGCTGTGCTCTGCATACGTCATTACAATGATTGGGTGAGTTTATTGTTTCATTTTAAAATTCAACTCCTCCTTGTAATAATGACTGCAAGATGAAAATACACACACAAATTGGTTTGATATTTGAACGATCTCAACTTAAAGATTTATGCGCATTTTAGACGATATTTCACATACTTGTGGTATACACGGTGTCGGGAAATTCGTGGTATACGCGGCGAACTAGTGAATTTACCTCACATAATTACATATCACCCCTGCTAAGTCACCAAACGTAGCTAACCACTTGGGGTGACCTATGGCAGACCGATATGCATACAATTGTCGATACCTAAAGTTTTTGAAAAGTTAATTCTTCATAAAATATGTTCTTGTGTAAAATTTAATATTTCTTCATTTCAACACGGTTTTGTCTCTGGCCGATCTACTCTAACGGCCGGCATAGTCCAGTGGTAACGCATTGGACTGCCATTCCGAAGGTCGCGGGTTCGAACCCGGCGTGCGCAATTAAATTTTATTTGATTGATTTGTGTTATTTCACAATTAATTAATTAAAATAATATATAGTATATTTGCGGCACGTTCCAGAGTGGAAGATACTACCAGTATCGCCCTGGTGTAAGACCACCATTCAGAATTGAAACGTTGCTCCAAATGGCTTTAGCCGTGTTTAGTGACTAGATCTGAATAGCCAGGTACTTCCCCACCTTCCTCTTTCCCTTCCCCACTTACCTTCAGCCTCACAACATCCCCCAATTGGGGATGCCATAGTCTCACTGGCTCCAGACGGGAGCAGTTGGGACTCTTGTGAGGTATTCACTATAAAAAAAATATAAAAAACTAATCTTACACACGAAAACTTTATATCATGTGCTCTCGCTAACAGGCAACAAGTCGACTCAATTTATACGGATTTCAGAAAGCATTCGACAAGGTTTGTCATAAAATCCTTATAAATAAATTGTCAAAACTTGGAATAAGTGATAAATATTCTCCTGACGAAGGAAGGGTTCTTCCGAAACCGGTAGAGTGAAAATAAAACTATAGTGGTCAAAAACAAATTTATGTGTTTTTATTATAGAATATAATTCGTCTATATGGAACCCTTCCTACAAAAATCATGCAAACTCCATTGAAAGAATCCAACACAATTTTCTCAGAACAATTAACTTCAAATTATGAATTCCCTCTGACGACATTGATTACGATTCATTATTACAATTAATGCATCTCTTATCGTTAAAACATAGAAGAATACTTAATGATCTAATTTTTTTATTTAAAATAAACAATCACTGGTTTGACTCCCCTGAATTAACTTCGTTGATAAATTACCATGTTCCCTGTAGACCAACTAGACTCAAGTCACCTTATTATTGCAACAATACTGGAACTAACGCAGAACAAAATTCAATAATCCATCGCTTGCACAGATTAGGCAATGAATATTCCAACATCGATCACGCTGATTGTCTATTATCATATAAAAGATGCATAAAACAAAAATTGTCGATTAATACCATACCATCATAATGTTTATGTACTTCAGATTAAAAACTACCAGTACTCGATAGGTAGAAGCTGATATCAGTGCATTATATATCATAGTCTTCATAGGTACTATGTAAAACTTTATCGGACTGTCAAGCAGTGTCGCACATTACTATTATACACGCGATTCTCCCGGTAGATTTACGTAATTTATTACTTTTGTTTCCTTTTCATATTATAATAGTATTTATTTTATTCTTTTCATTTTCTAATAGTATATACCTTTCTAATATCATTTATTTTATTTTTTACAAACTCTTAATGCCTATTAGACATATTATAAGCACCTCATTCTTCCTTATACTACTTTATTGTATATTATTACATATAATTTCTTACTTTGACTTATTACTATACTACAGATTGCTACTTATATTATATTTATATCTCTTTGTTTTTTCATACTTTTAACCTTACTTACTATTTACTGATTATACCAATATACTTACATTTATATTGTTGCATTCCTTATGTTGCTGTACTATTCTCTGTTAAATTAGTATGTGAATGGCACATGTTGTGCCGTATATGTGAAATAAATAAATCAGTAACCAAACGACACAGGGTTTTATAGCACTCGGTTTAATTCAATTTCTTACCGACCCGTGGCACAACGGGCCAAGAAACATATTTAATTTTACAGTAGAACCATTTATTTCTCCCTGAATCAATCTCGGGGGAGGTACATTCAAAACATTCCAAAAAATATTAATAAAAATTATTTTTAATTACCCCACTATCAGACTAATTCAAGACTTTAAAGTCCCTTCCCTGCAAATCTATCTATATAAATAAAAACTCAATGTTAGTTTGTTCAAAATCTTAAATCTCCGAAAGTTCTTCTGATTGCTTTGTTATTTTGACACAACGTTTCATTCGAATACGCATTCGTTTTTTTTTAAATTTTTTAATTTTTTTTTTTATTTGGTAAAATATTTTTTACATTTTAAGTTTTCCAGTAATGTAGCCCTCACTGGGTGGCTTGCCCGTGCTGAGGCCTTCATTTTATAATATGAAAATATAATCTACATGATACATTTATAGAGAAAATAATACATTTAAAAAGAAAATAATAAATTTAAAATTAAAAATATGTAATACATAATAATACATTTAAAATTAAAAAATAATACATTGAAAATAATCTTGTGTGTTTGTGAGTGATGTGTGTTTACATTGGTTTTGTATGTTAGTGTAGGTTTTATTTTATGCTATGACATTTTGGTAATATTGTCTTTTTTGTTCTTTAATTCATTTTGTAATTTTGTGTGTGAATTTATTTTTATTTTCCTCAATTTTAATTTCAAGTTTTACACTGTTGAAAGCTTTTATAGCATGGTATTGGTAGTGTCTTTGTCCAAAGCTTGAATTTACTGTCGGAGTTTTTATGTTTTCTTTGTACACTTATCTAACTGGTCTGTTAGTGTTATTTTGTGTACGTTGAAATTTATTTTTTAGTAGTGTAGTTTAGTAGTGTTTTAACGTATAATTGGCGTATATCTAGTACGTCACAGCTGTTGAATATTTGGTCTGTATCAGTCAGTCTATGTTTTTTTAGTATTACCTTTAAGATCGTTTTCTGTGCGGTTTCTATGTAATTGATAGCCGAGTTTGTTGCTCCTCCCCAAGCAATAATTCCATATTCTATTATTGATTGGCAAAGTGCAAAATATATTGTTTTCAATTGTTTTATTTTATATATGTTTAGGAAAATGTGTATTGTTTCGAGAAGTTTATTTGTGATTTGTTTGATGTGAGGTATCCATCTAAGGTTATGGTCAATTACGATTCCTAGATACTTTATTTGTTCTGTTTTTTCTAGAGGAGGGCAATCGCAGATGTTGGTGTTTAAACATTTGTGTATTTTTATGGTGTTTGTGTTGTTTATTGGCTGTCCCGTTCTATTTATTCGTTCTGTATGTTGTGAATTTTGTCTTTGATATGTTAAGTGTGCGTATGTTTGAGTCTAGCCATGTTTTCACTTGCGAGATTCCCAAATTCGCTATGTTATATACATTATTCCAATCCTTAGATTTGAAAAGTAAAACTGTGTCATCAGCATAGCTAACTATTTCACCGTCTATTTTCATGCTGCAAAGTTCATTTATGTAAATAGTAAAAAGATAGGAAAATTTTTATATACCTATAGCATATAGATGTCACCTGTGACAGGTAAAACATGCTTTTTCTTAAAACAACTCCATCTCTTGGACGTAAAAGCAACATGCGCTATTGTTTTTCTATCTACACAGACAGACTGAACCACAGCAACGCATGGCGGGGTACTGCTAGTTATTTATAAAAAATAGCTCTTTTACAAATTCACTTGTTTTGATGATAAAAACATAAAACCACTTTCGAACAGAAATAAACTAAATATTCTTGGCTGAATAACTATCCCGCGCTATAACACAACCACAGACCAACCATTTTATAAAAATATACTCGCTGATGTACCATAGGCTTTCCATAGAGTTTTTCGAAATCTTATGTAGACTGTAGCATATTCCTCTTGTTTTGTGGTAAAGTGTGCAAAATTTCACCGATTTCGGAATAAAACTGTAGATTTATATAAAAATGAAAGTTCCGCCACCCACCTGGTTTCCTCCCCGCAGCCGCCCGTGATCGCCAGGTGATCACTCCTTCTTATTATTCTGTTTATATTATATGTCTGACCATAGTAGAAAAGGAGATGAGAAGTTAGTTTCATGAGGATTTGTAATTTGGTGACAGATATAGCACCACATGACCCGACTGGTTTTAAGCCACGCATTCCGTATTTCCACCAATTTATAACACATTTCTCTTGAACACTTTAACATTTAGAGTTCCTAAAAAATATATATTGTTTTTGCTGATAATATTTTTACATTTGAGTCGAAACGGTAACTATACGAAATTCCATCGTACGAAAAAAATCTCAAAGTATGCTTCGAAAATGATAACAGACCAATTTTGTTCTGTTATTTAACATGTCGTAGGTATTAAAAATTCAAAGTGTTTCTTTAAATGCAACTTAGTCATTTGTAGAAAGAATCCTTACTAAACGAATCGTGTTTCATTAAATATTTTAACAATTTTCGCAAAATTATTGTCATTTCATATCTCCCTTCAAATAATCTTCTTCATCTTTTTGAACGCTTACTACGGAGCCTTAAGAACTCTCTCGAACTGTTCGAAGAGTAAAGTTAGCGAGATGAGTCAGTAGTTGAACAGAATCAATTCCGATATCGACATATATATATTTAGTTTTTAAAAAGTTGCTTTTAAACAGCATCTTTGTTGTCGCTAGTATGGTACGCAGTTATTTTATTTTTCACTCCATGTTTACAAATTATACACTACAGTGTATAGATACACCAAATTCTGCTTTATAATATTATGTATGTACCGACTTATATGAATGCAATTTATTTTTAGACGCTTTGAAATTAACGATTTTGTAATGTTTTTAAAAGAATGTTAAATTGAATTGAATCAGCGGTTTTCCTGAAATATAAAACCATTACAAATATATTATGGTGGTGAATCTCAGATGACGTAGTGATTGTATTGGACAATTAGACCTACTTAAGATGCACATGGCAATGTCAATATAACCTGCACTTCTTTTGTTTCAGCTCAGAGAATGTCGTCGGATTGGGGGGGAACTTTACACCTCAGTACAACCCTGATGCTATATACAATGTGATAAAAACACACACCCACCCACTATACAACAAGACTTATTCACGCGTGTATAACGACATCGCCCTTCTGCAGCTTGACAGACAGTAAGCTTTTCATAATTATACAAAACATTGGAATAATTTTAGTAAAAATAACAAAACAAATAAGTTCATGGGTGCGACCGGAATTTCAAAAAAAGACCATTTGCTATTCCGGCGTTTACTCTAGCAACTGAGCTATCTCCCGAACCTTCAGACCTGCCGCATTTCTGCATTAAATCATTTAAGTGTGTACATATTACTTTATCAACATTAAAAATCTGACGGCCACCGTGGTCGAGTGGTAAGACTCTCGACTAGCAATCCGGAGGTCGGAGGTTCAAATAGAAAATCTTGTTTTTATAATATATTATGTAGTACATTTGCAGTACTTTCTAGAGTGGAATATACTCTCAGTATCGCCCTGGTGTAAGAATACCATTCAGAATTGAAACGTTGCTTGGGATGGTTTTAGCCGTGTTTGGTGACCAGATCTGAACAGCCAGGTACTTCCCCACCTTCCTCTTCCCCATCTCCTAGGTTAGTTCCTTATAACTTATTAGCAGGAATAGTTCCACCTGTATAGTGCCACCTCAGTGTAGGTCGACCAACAAACACTCGTATGTCCTGTCCTATCTTCCATTCTTGCTACATGCCCTGCTAGCGGAACAGGCCCACTGTTGCTTCACTTGGTCTGATGCTCTGTAGGGAACTCGCGCGCATACAAGGGTGGACTACAGCAAACTGTGCGCCACACTAAACAGTTTAGACTTGTATATAAAGATACCTACCGCAGACCCTTAAAACATCACAGATAGTCTGAATTCTCAACAAATCATTTCCAATTTTGAAAATGATGACGCTTAAACTCAAAACCGAAGTTCTGGAAATGATTTGAAATTTTCACAGCAAAAATTATTAAAGTTATTTATTTTTGGGGTATTATGCCATGTTGCACTACCTCCTTCTTTATTCAACGTTTCGGACAGCATTATATTGCCCATCATCAGGACAGATGTGTAATCGAATGTGAAATTACATGTTTATTTGTAATTACTGTAACTGTACTGAACCAGAGTTACGGCCAGAGTCACAACCGACATTAGAACCTATTTGTAATTATTATTACAATGTTACAGTCAATAATCTGTTGAAAAGTAATGTCACGATATTTATTATTTTTATGAAATTTTATAATTTATTGTGACTTAATTACCATTATTTCCAATATCAAATAACAGGTGACAGGGTCTCAAGAGTATCATGCGTCATTCAGGAATATCGGCATACCGCACCTAAAGGGTTAAGGAATATTATTGCATTGCATATTTCTATTTCTAATCTATTTCCATTATAATTCATTCTAAAATAATCTTTCATACTTTAAACATGTATAAATATTTAATTTATATGTTAACACTAGACCTCACATACTAACTATATACCATTGGTCGCCACGAGACAGGCAGTCGCCTAGTGTGGTGATTTAATGTATCACATGTAAGAAAATGTATTATTGTATTATCATGTATTCTATAAATAAAATAAAATAAATAAAAAATTGCACTACCACTTCACAGTTTTACAGAAATAAATTATATCAATTTCAGGGTAACATTTACAAGCAGTATAATCCCAGTCTGTCTACACACCGGCACAACTCTTCCTGACAGTGGATTCATCCTCACTGGGTCAGGCGGCTCACTCACACCTCCCCGGAAGGTTAGAACTCATTTCTCTGCCTTCAGAATGAACAATGACCGATGATGTGATAACTATATTATGGACAGCTGTGGCTGGTACTAAATGTACATTTTTTTAAATATAAATAATTAGTTTTTCAACATTTCAGACGACAATGCAGATAGTATCCGAGGAGGAGTGCTCTAGAACATTCCCTGCTAGCAGCTTTCATCACACTGCTGGCATAAAACATGACCTGGAGATTTGCTGCCGCCCAGTCAACACAACTGGACGATGTGAGGTATGTAACGCTGGGATGCATTGTACACCAAGCTCATTATAACAAGGATGTTTTTTTTTTATTATTTAATATTGATAATAAAACATTGATATAACAAGAATTTTATAAGTAACAAGAGTAGTCCCGCTGCCTGCCCCATGACAGCTTGTCTACAAGGTCTACCATTTTTTTCAATTTAATTAACATAACACATAATCATTTTGCATATAAAAATTAGTTTTAATTTCATAATAATGTCTATACTATGTAATGTATCATTCGATCTCTTAGGACGGGTTGTTTCACAGAATTTGAACAATTCATCAAATTTCAAAGTTGATTTTCAAGTTCTGTGAAGGTTCTAGTCAAGTTCTGTTAGTATTTCAGCTTTGTAAAGCCCTTGGCCAATAATGATATAATAATAGAACTTGAATAGAACCTACACAGAACATGAAAATCAACTTTGAAATTTAATGAATTGTTATTATTCCGCGAAACAACCCGTCCTTATTCTTCTTCTGATTGCTCTCTTCTCTCGGAATGTATCTACTATTAAGGAGAAACGACCCTTAATTAATTCCTCCCGTGGATTATCATTTGGGTAACTTTTTCATATTATATGATTAAGTAGGTAGGTATATAAGTACCTACTAACAAATCTTAAGTTTTCAGAGGAAATTTTGATTTAATGAGAGAAAAACGAAAACTTACATTTTTTGCATGAGAGGACTTTTATTCATAGAACTACTTGGGTTAGGTTAGGTTAGGTTAGGTTAACCAAACCATTTCCATTGACCATGAATGTAAACACTGACCACCTACCGGTTTTAAGGAAGCGATTAATTAGTTAAAATGAATTAATAATCTGTCATTTGAAGTGTGTTCACCTTATCACTTTATTTGTTCTCAGGGCTGGTACGATGGCGCCCCACTGACTATTTCCAACAGCCCCAGTACTCACCTACTGGTGGGGTTGAAATCCTTGTATAACTCTTCTCCCTGCATGGTGACCAATACGAGGATATCTGCCTTTGTCCCCTGGATAGAGGGTATTGTGTGGCCTGAAAGCGGTGTTGTTGTTCAGGACCATGTTACCTGTGGTGTGCTAGGAAATTCCAAGCTTTTTTGAAAAAAACCGTGCGCAAATTACTCTCCTGCCTTTTGGTCAAACATCCGTTTTAAAAACAAAGAAATTGTTTATTTTGCGATTGTTTTCTGTTTATCAGATAATGTATCTTATTATTAATATATATTACATGATAATATTGTTACAAGTTTTCTCAGAATAGCTGACTTTAACAAAAAAAATGTGTAAAAATTTTCCCATACGGCAAACAAATGTAAAAAAAATATATTCATAAGGAAATTAACAGATTTTTTTATTTCTACACAAACCTGAATAGACACCCCTTGTGAAAAAAAACAATCCAAAGGTGTTTTCGAAGAAGTAATGCCATTGACACTTCTTTGAAAATGTAAAATATTTTCATTTATTCAAAAAAAAAATCAAACGTCAAGTGTCCACTTTTCGATTCACTGTCCAGATTTCGGTAGTTTATACAACTGTTGTTACTAATAATATTATTTTGTACAAGAAACCTGTAAATAAATAATGCTAAAAATAAAATTATTCATTATGACGTAAAAATTTTGACATTTCTACGATAAACTTACAAAGCTACTTTTCATCACTTTTCTTGGGTGAAATATTATAAAAATTACATCAAAATAATGTACATGAAACCATCTTTCTGATGATACCTCAAATCTATTATGTCCACAATCAATTTATATCAAAAATAATGAAAGAAGTAAGAGGTTACCTTATAAAAATTTGCGACGTTTCTGCATTGTTGTCAATTTGCTCGCTATAAATGGCCGCCGGCATCCGTGTACAGATGTGTTTTAAAGAACAGGGTGACAAAAAAATCATGACTCGGGGAATAAAAATAAAATTTGCTAATATTTTTCTATTAATATTTATTTATTTATTTAAATACGTTTTTTTTTTAAATTCAGATACTGTGTGGTTCAAAATAAATAAGAAAAAAATTTCATCATATTTATTTCAGTTTTAGAACAGGTACATGAAATACGTTTTTTTTAATCTTTGGTCGAGAGATTGCTAAAAAAATCATTTTTCACATACATAAATTTATTATTATAATATTCAAATTTTTAGACACTGTTTCTGTCCTCCTCAAAAGTGGAAGATACAATGAATGGAAACGAAAATTCAAACAATGCAAAGATGCACTCCTGGTCTCCTCCACGATACAGGACATTGTTTCCAAGTCCCATATTTTGGAGAAGACGTCATATGGAGATGTAGCGATTGTCGGAGGGAACACGTCGGGTGATGGGCCAGGCTGAAGGACGGCAAAATGCTCACGCTGACCCGTGAAGGTGGAGAAATCCTCGGACCAGGTGAAGGTCTGCTCCTCTGGATTCTCCCCCTCCTCCAAAGGCTCCAACTCATCCTCAGGAACATCCATATCCACCATTGACGGAAGTTCTACATCACCGGCGAGGGATTCATCCTCGCTATCAGTGAATCCGTAGAACTCCGCAACGACGTGGTCGGTTTCCTATAGACAGAAAGAAAAGAAAAAAAAATATATATAGCTATGTAAAGCGTCCTTGAGGTAATACAAGACAAAAATGGTGCTGTAAAAGTTAGCAAAGTGTTATTGAAATTACCTGAGTATTTGGAGCCCGATGCGTAGAGGATGTTGATGGTCTTGGGTCAGCCTGCCATCCCGGAATCTGAAACTGTAAACATTAATTGTTACACGAATGTCTTTCAATTTTGGAAAGGATGAAGCGTACAACCACTATAGAACTACTACTAATACACAACATACCGTCGCAATGACTTCTTCTTTTGTATGGTGGGGGGTCAGAGGGGGACATCTAGATCTGCGAGCCATTTTAGGGCCTCAGGCGTCGCCATGTGAACCTCATCAATCCCGCCGGGGAATGAATGGAGCGGGCATTCGTTGACCACATGTTTGGTAGTCTGCACCGCACCACATTCACACATCGCCGACCCTTTAAGGCCCCATCTGTGCATCATGTGGGCACAGCGGCTATGGGAGCACCTTAACCTATTGATGGCGGACCAGGTTTTGCGAGGCAGTGAGAACCCAGGCTGTCTCTCGGTGGGGTCCTGTATGAGATGGGCATTTCCCACGTTGGCCGTTTGCCACTCAAGTTTCCACCTATCTTCTGGGGTGAGAGGTAGTCGGAGGAGCCTCTCTCCTTCCGCCCAGAAAGGCTTTCGGGACTTCAAACGGCATGCCGGGTGGGAGACGACATCTTCGTGTAGAGGTATTGCGCTTTTTTGCAGCACCTTCTTGTATTCCCTCAGTGTTGCAATTTCTCGCCTGATGTTTGGCGGGGTTATGTTTGCAAGTACGGGGAGCCAAGGGAGAGGAGTACATTTTAAAGTCCCGCTGATGGTTCGCATTGTGGCATTAAGCTGAACGTCTACCATGGAAGTGTGGGCGCTTCTAGCCCATACTGGAGCACAGTATTCAGCCGTTGAGAAAACCAGGGCAATGGATGCTGTTCTGAGCGTGTTGGCGTCGCATCCCCAGCTAGTTCCAGCTAGCTTATTAACTAAGTTAAGCCTTGTCCTGGTTTTTTTACCCACTGTTTCCATGTGTTGCCGGTAGTTCAAGCTCCTGTCCAAAGTAACTCCGAGATAGCGGGGGTGGGGGTCATGGTAAATATTTTTTCCATCAAACTGAACACAGAGTTTGGCATCCGCTTGTGAATTGCTAAGATGAAAAGCTGTCGCAACTGTTTTCGACCCATTTGGCTTTAGTCGCCAATTGAGGAAATATTCTTCCAAAGCCTTTAGGTCAGAATTGAGGATATATTCTGCTGCTTTAAGGGTTTTGGCTTGAGCTGTGACGGCGATGTCATCTGCGTAAGCAAATTTTCTGCCTTCAGTGTGAGGGAGGTCTCGAGTGTAGATGTTAAATAGCGATGGGGCCAGCACTGAGCCCTGGGCAAGGCCATTATTGAGGGGTATTTTTTTGCTTTTTCGCCCTCCTAGAAAAACCCTGAAGGTACGGCCAGTTAGCAGTTGCTCAATGAGTCGTACTGTGTTGCCATCCTCTATGGTGTCGTACAGTTTAACAAGGAGGCCTTTGTGCCACACCGTGTCGTAGGCCGCAGAGAGATCAATGAACGCTGCCGCAGTCTTCAGCCGTTTCTGGAAACCAGATTCAATGTATGTTGTCAGTGCTAACACCTGATCGCAGCAGTTACGGCCTGGTCTGAAGCCAGCTTGCTCTTGTGGGACCACTTTCTCCAAAATTGGAGTAAGTCTGCGGAGCACAACTCGCTCTAGAAGTTTGTACATGGTACTTAAAAGTGAGATTGGCCGGTAGCTGTTCGGATCCTCTGTTGGCTTGTTGGGTTTGAGGATCGCAATAACTTTAGACTTTCTCCAGGTATTTGGTATTTCTCCAGTTTTGAAAATTTCAGTAAATAGTTTTGCGATCCATATTTTTGTCCGTGGTCCAGCATGTTTCAGAAAGTCTGGGAGAACTCCATCACATCCAGCTGCTTTCCCAGCTTTTGTTGAAGTGAGGGCGATATCTACATCGTCAGCTGTAACGGCGACCACAGTGTTGGGGTTCACCGGCCATTTTAGCCGCGCCGCCTTCAGAGATTTTTGGACCTGGTGGTTTATGTTAGACCTTGTTGTCGTTTTTGAACTACGGAGTAGTTGCTGAGCAACAGCATTTGGTGACACTTTGGGCATTGTTTTAGTTGGCTGATCTGCAGCTCCAAGTCGCCTTAGTGTTTGCCATGCTTTTCTGCTCGAGTGCTCGAAATTCATTTCCTCCATTAATTCATTCCACCGTTTCATACGCCCGTCGTCCAGAGACTGGAGAAGGTCAGAGGCAGTGTCTGGGTCATTCGTCCTCTCGAATTCGGCTAGAAGCTGTTCACTTTCTGAGCTCCATGTTGGAATATACACTTTTCTGTAGCCTCTAGGTATAAATTTCTTTGCGGCTATAAATAAAAGGTTTGAAAAACGGTCGTAGGAATTCGGCTTTGGTGGTATGTTATCCACAACCCTGTCAACATATTGACAATGACTGAAAATGACTGTCGCAATGACTGAAAATCTTTCTTCCGTGGTGTCTTCTTCCGTTGACGGTCTTGGAATCTCCATTCTATAACAATAGAAACAATCATGTATATCATTATATAATATAATCATCAATACGCGTATAAATATTTTATGCCTAAACAAAAAAAAGTTTGTTAGTACTTTTTTGCACACCCTATATAACTGATCTAATTTTGTGATATTTATTACTATTTTTATAAATAAAAAATAATATTTGTAATAAATATTATTAGAAATATTTATAAATAATGTACTTTGTAAGTTCCCTATATCTCCCATACAAAATTAAAATTTGTAAAAAAACTTGAAATCTGCGCGCGCAGTATGACGTGCATTTTACGCATGCGCAAATATGGCGTCTCACACATACATATAAATAGTACACATGTATTTGTGCAGGTTTCCTACGTTTGGTATTTATTTAATTAAAAAATATTTACTAAATATTGACGAAACTAGGGCTTTTATACACAATCTCAATAGTTTTCTTTACATAATGATGTACAATCCTTATAAGATTAGGCAATATTTACGTGAATATCGATAGAGAAACGTCAAAATATTTCTAGGACAGTTTTTTAGCGCGGGGGACATTGGAATATTATTTTTTGTAAAATATTAACTAAATATGGACAAATCGAAGGCTGTGGTATATGTTCTCAATTGATTTATCTGCAAGATGAATACAAAACAAATCAAATAACACAATAGATATATGATGCAACATAGCTAGAAATATAACGACATTTTTCAACACAAAAACATGGCGTATACTTTTGACGTAATATTTTGTCAGTTATATTGAGTTATCGCATTTTAAATTTACCGAAACACATGCCGTGCACAATTATCTATGTATAAAAAAAACATTACTTACGTTTTATTGATGAATTACTTCGTTTTGGCACTTAAAATAGAACCGCGCTGTGAAACTACGACCGTTAAAAACTCGTCAAAATTGATGTTTTGACATTCCACACAGAGGCGGATTTGCCCTTAGGCCTATGTAGGCCCGGGCCTAGGGCGGCCAGATATTAGGGGCGGCTAATCGTGACAAAAAAGTCACAGATGATAACAAGAAATTACTTCCTAAGTACCTAAATATTCTACGTACGAAATAGCGATATGCAAGAGCGTGTTCACACACAGCACACAGCGCGCCCCCACGCCCCGCAGCCGCCCTCTCCACACCTATCATGCTCCGTCGCTCGCCCGCTCGCGTATTTCCAATCCCTACCGTGATTCAGTTGCGCTAGTGACTGAACCGCGTTAGGTATTTTTATGCATAATAGCGTGTTCACACACATAATATGCGTGGGATGGCGTATTTCAGCATATCGCTCGCCACACTTTTCAATTTAACAAACTAAAAAAACGACTGGGTGCTTACAAATCACTTTATAATAAATTTAATTTTATTACTCAATTGACAAAACTAAGCCCGTCTGAAGTCGAAGAAAAGGCAAAATCATTGCAAATGATTTATTCTAGTGATTTAGAAGCCCATTTTTCAGAAGAATGTCTCCATTTTCGTGCTCACTGCAGTGTGAAAAATAAGGATCGAAACAATGCTGTCAGTTTGTTAAAATGGTTACGAACTGAAGATCTTCAAACCATTTATCCAAACGTGGATATTGCTCTTCGAATGTGTGTGTGTACTCCCGCCAGTAACTGTTCTGGAGAACGATCATTTTCTTGTTTACGACTTGTAAAAAATTATTTACGCACAACAATGGCGGAGCAAATGCTGAACAATCTTGCTTTGCTTAACATAGAAGCAGATTTTTTAAGGAAATTGGATTGCGAAGATCTAATTAATGATTTTGCTGCACTTAAGTGCAGACGAGAATTGTAACTGCCAGATTTTTGTTTTGAGTTCATTTTTTTTATGTTAGATAATGCTTTACGTAATTTTTTTTACCAACGTTTTAATTTGTATTTTAAGTTTAGTTATTATATTCGAATATGTACCTTAAGTTGATTTTTATTTAAAAGAGGTGCTGATTTCTTTTATTTGTTTGGAGACTTAATAATAACTTTTTATCCAGCCCATATCTGGCAACCCTAATTGTAACTGTGAAACATTTATATATTATTGAATGAGAATAAACCTGAAAC
Source organism: Hesperophylax consimilis (assembly GCF_061612785.1). Lineage (NCBI taxonomy): Eukaryota > Metazoa > Arthropoda > Insecta > Trichoptera > Limnephilidae > Hesperophylax > Hesperophylax consimilis. The sequence continues at coordinate 36,596,122 of NC_142841.1, forward strand.
TAATTAAATAAATTAAACCTAAAACTGTTTTAAATGTTTTATTCAAATCCTTGAAACCTTAGAAAGTATTACAAACTAGCAGCTATTATAGTTAACTAAATTTCTGAATCGATTTCCATAAAAGTTGTCAATAAAGTAAATTCATTATGTAATCTATAGTCTATATCAGGGGTCTCCAAACAACGGCCCGCCAATGTCATCAATCCGGCCTGCGACATTCGACAATTATACAGTAATTGAACTAGCGAATTTAGCAAGCGTATTTTTTTACATTAATTCCACACAGGAGGCTTTGAGGAAAATATTTTCCCTCGCGACCTATGTCATCTTAGGTGATGCTGTGTGGAGGGTCTTTTTAAGTAAGGGAAGGATAGGAAGTTCTGAAAAGGAAAATGTATGGGGGGTGGGTAGGAGTCTGGGGATTAGTGTGTCCAGGAGTGACATACGTATGAATACATCCCTCCAACTGCGGTGCAAGGCGATGGGTGAAGATAGTCCGGCTGGAAAGGTCAAAAGGCCTCCCTCACCCAGTCTCTCTCGATCCGGCCCGCCACGCAACAGGTGGGCAGACGTATCCGCCGCCAAGACCTGGACAAATCTCACCCCATGAACCATGAATGATAATGGCAGGAAAATTAAAACGGTTTTGACCCTAGGAACTTTCTGAAAAGTTTGGATACTCCTGGTAAATATGATGGGTACTGAGAAAGGGGCGGCTACATGCTCTGGGGCCTAGGGCGGCCAACACTGCAAATCCGCCTCTGATTCAACAGAAAAAATTATTAAATTTAATCTAAGAAGCTAGAAGTCTTTCCGGTATTTGATGCGTAAAGAACGAGAATAGCCCAAGCGATTGAGACCTTGTTCTTCATACAAATTCTTTATACATAAGGGTTAAAATCACACATAATTTTTTTTTGTTTTTTAAAGTTCGAAAATAAAGTATGGCCCTCACATATGCGGGCCCGGCATACGACAAGTTAGCAATTTGTATTTTTTTTTTTTCATTTGAATATAATGGTATCAATAGAATTTAGTTAAGGGGGGCAGTTGCCCTAATCCCCCCCCCCTGTGTATACATGGTGTCTGGAAACTTGTAGTACAAGCGGCAAACTGGCGCATCTACGTCACATGGAAAACCCAAAAAATACTCTGGTTTTGTTAGATCAGAGTATTTCAATTCTTTTGTTACATTTTTTCTATTAAAACCTTTTGTAGCCGGGCCGACGCTTCGACACATTTTAAAATACTACCAATAAAAAATTATAAATTCCAACTTCTGACTCAATTTACTTGAAAATAAAAACTCACAAAATAAAAAAAAATACTTTTGTAATAGGTTCATCAGTTTCCCATTTTAGCCCAGTCAATGAAGGTTTTGTGTCGGAACTAATTCCCCGGAAGCTGAATTTTTCACAGATGTTAGAAGACTTTTAGACATGTATTTTTACAAAAGTCCCCGACTTTCCCCCTTGTGCTTCCTTCCCCACCCCCTCTTGAATATATTTTTCAAAGCCTTTCGGAATACGCTAATATCTCCTCAATGGTTTTATAAAATCAGATTATTTATTTTTTGTTTAGTTTCTAATTAGTTATTCTAAAAAATTGTATTCTTTCATTTTTGCGAGAAATGCTATACAATCTCTACAATTTATTAGTAAAGGAAAAATATCAGTTTTTAAAATAGTATTTCAGAATATATTTGCACATAACTTTTTTCTGAGCCTGTTAACGAAAATAAATAAATCAACAAAACTTTTAGACAATATTTTTAGCTATAAAATAATGTATATAATGATGGGTTTTAATTTATAATAAGGCACGTAGGCTGTTAATAAGGAGCACGGCGCGCGGGGGCTCGAATGCGCAGCGGTTCGCGGCGCAGTGAGAAATTACAAAAACCTAAGGAAAGTAATGATTAATTCATGTGTTTTTTTTATAGCAAATTCGTCTAACGTTGAAGAGTTTTATTGTTATTTACCAGGTTTAGTTTGGAGGGGAGGTGGGTAATATAAATATTTTCCCCTGCCCAATGAAACGCTTTCATTATCGACCAACCGCCGTGCCCCGGTCTGGCTAAACAGTCATATTATGTTGTATGATTGTTTGTTACTTATTATTTAAATAAAGGTATGTGAGAAATTTATGGGAATCAGTTTACGCGTCCTTAACAGTAACCCACATGCTCCATGGACATGAATATTCTCGGGCAAACAGAGCCTACACTTTAACAGCAGCGTCTCTTGTCCACGTAATGAGAGAAGAATATCGAGATATTGATGGGAAATTAAGACAAATAGAAAATATGTATCAAGATTTAGTTACGTGGAAAAAAGATATGGAGGAGGTTAATAATGATGACAATCTAAAAGAGAAGATTCCATATACTGAAGCAAGTGAAGACAGGATTAAGGAATCATCTAGTAGGACTGCCAAGTTGTGGCTTTACCTTCTACATTGCATCGACCTCATGCTTAGATTTATATTTGCAGAGAAGTCCGGGAATCGGAAAATGCACCTAAATACTATTGTTGATATGCTTCCATTTTTCCACCCGGCAGGACATTTACCATACGCAAAATCAGTACATATGTACGTTCAAAGTATGTTGCAACTCGAATCAAGAATAACTAAAGAAGAATGTAAAGTATTCACTGAAAATGGGTACTTTACAATAAGAAAAAGCGACAGATATTGGTCCGGTACGTGGATGGATATGATCATCGAGCTCATGCGACCAATGAAGTCAGTAGCAGGTTTGACACTTGGGCGCGGAATCACTGACAGCGCTTTGTCAATGTGGAAACTTGGAACCACTTACTACGTGAAAGTGCAAGAGAGCATTGAAGAATTCATCGGTATAGAATTTAATTTTACTGAACAGCATGTTGAGCTGCGCGAATCACGGAAGAAAAGGGATAAGCTAGATATAGGAAAATATACATCATGGCTAAGACAGCACAGCCCGTTCACCAAGCGCTCGAGGAAGCTGTTAATAATAATAATAATAATAATAATTGGATAATTTGTAGAGCGCCGTTTTTGTGAAAAATCACCTCAAGGGCGCTGTACAATTTATTTCCTAGGATCTACATTTGTTATTTAGAAAAGATACCAAAACATACTTACCTGGCAAGTCTCTTCCTACAAACACACTTATATTAAAAAGTTTATGCTTATAAAAGATAGAACTGCACGCAGAGGAAACTATATCAAAAAACACTGGTCGTCGCATGATCTTAAGTCTGCTATAGTTTTTATTTTAATTTAAATGTATTTTAACTGTCTTAAAAGCCTACAAATTGTTTTTTTTTTTTTTTTAAACTTCCGATTTAGTTGTCCGGGTTAAGTCTTCCCCAAAGGAAAAACTTAACCCTTCCACTCACTTTTCCACAAATGATCAGCTAGTCAATCAACACTATGTAAGTGCATTATATAAGTAAAATAAATACAAAACAATACAAGAACAACAACACGTCAAATCACCAGATATCAAATGGGAAAAAAAATTCACCGTCTCCAGATATTTTCATATCAGAGGGTTCGGCTCGGTAGAACTTCTAACAGGGCCTATAAATCCTACTGATCCCTCAACATAAATATTTAAAAAATCTTTTGTTATCCTACATGTATTCAAAATGACCGACTTTTGCATCTTTATATATAAATTTTTTGATAGATCTAATACGCCTAAATTTTTAATTAGAGAGCTAGGTATAATGCCAGTAGCCGAAATAACGAATGGTAATATTTTTATAGTCTGAGAATGCCAAATTCTTTTTATTTCATTTCCTAAATCTGTGTATTTTCTTATTTTTTCACTAACAGATTTTTGAATATTACAGGAATTTGGAATAGCAACATCAATGATATAAGTTATTATCATTTTTATTTATTTATTTTTAATTATTATTTTTATTTATTTTATTTTATTTTTAGTATTTTTTACATTTTGTTAATTTAAATTTAAATTGCCATCAACTGTGAAAGTGGAGGTTTCTGAAATTATGGATACGACTGTCTGAAAAGGTGCGTTTTAAGTTTAGACCTAAATTCTGTCGAGTCTGCGATCATTCTCAAATCATGTGGCAGTCCATTCCAGGCTTTAGGTCCTGACACGGCAAAAGTTGTCTTTATCTTCAGGGTTTATTTCAGATAATAGTGTCAATTGTGATAAAGTTTATGAGGTGGGCCTGACAGCTATGCAAAAAATGAAAGGATTTAATTTTGGAGATATACGACTAAAAAGGAAAGACATGGTGATTACCCAGCAAGATTCAAATACGCAACTGTTAGGACGAGACAAGTTGCAGTAAACCCCAGCAGCTATTTAACAGAATACTGTGCATTAGTGATAGTCCTAGCAAGCTTTAGACCTACTTAGGATATGAATTTGCTTCAAGACCCCTTCTATTTTTGATGAAGTCTCCCTTCGTAAAGGAACAAAATCATGTATGGCGAAAGTATTTAGCGAAAGTATTCATGACGAAGTTGATTTGGAAAATGCTGCAATAGTCATCGATGGGGGATACCTCCTACACTCTGTTGTTTGGCAAACTTAAACTACTTACGGAGACATCACTAAATCATACTCACGTTTCGTCCATACTAAATTTGGCAAATATTCTATTGTCGTTTTTGATGGATACCCTGAAGAACCAACTGTAAAATATGAAGAGCAAAGACGAAGGTCGGCTAGCAACTCATCGTGCGATATTGAATTAAACTTCACTACACGTTGTTTGACTAAGAAGGAAGCTTTCTTATCTAATAAGAAAAACTACAAAAATAATGATTGAAGCACTGTGTCATGAATTTAGTGAATCTGGTTTGAAAACAGTCACGGCCGCAGGTGATGCCGATATTTACATTGTACTAACCGGTATCGAACAACTAACATCTTCTTAAAAGTGATTGTTGTTGGCACGGATAGTGATCTTTTTGTATTACTTGTAAGTCTTGCTCCTGAAGGAAAATCTATTTTTTCTGTAAAGATGTTGCTGGAAAGGCCCCTTCAAGAACTTTCTACATCATAGAGAAACCTATAATAGTACATAAAGATATTCGAAAACACATGCTATTTACCCATGCCATTACGGGTTGTGATACGACCCCATCTTTATATGGGTTAGGAAAGATAAAAGCCGTTGACACGATGAAAAACAATCCCGAAGCAAAACGCGCAGCTCAGGCATTTCTGCAAAAAGATGCAACTGAAGTTGTTGCATCTTTTTGTGCAAATATTCATTTATTGCAATTATTCAATTATTTCAATCAATTCATCATGCAATTCAACTTGTTGCAAAATGGAGAAAAATTCGCTCTCGCCATGTATGGTCTTAGTAGCTACTCTAATTGAAACGAAGCTCGATACTATAAGTTTACCAGACTAACGACAAAATCAGCTTTTAAATCTAAATTTGACTTGGCAAAACTACCACTGACTTCAGAATCGTGTCATCAACATTTGTTGAGAGTTTATTTGCAAGTACAGTTTTGGTTAGGAAACAAACTAAACCCTATAAACTGGGGATGGAGGTATGAAAATGTAAATGAAAATGGTGGAAAGAAGAAATTATTGAAACCATTTGCTCATGATGACCTTCTTTCTCTGGTGTCCTGTTCCTGCAAGTCTGGATGTGAAAATTACTGTGGCTGCAGAAAATCTGGATTTACCTGCTCTGCCATGTGCTACAACCGTAACGGATTATCATGTCTGAACACACCCCAGTATGACGAATAAATGGAAGACTCTCTTGACTAGAAAATTATTTTAATATTTGCCTAATTTTGTCATAGATAATATTGATAAGTATATAATATAATTTACAAACCGTTTTGTCATTATAATATTTTTGAGGTATATTTTAAGAAGCTTGTTTGAAAGTAAACCATTTTAGATCTATGCACTCTTTTAAGTGATTTATTGTTTCGGTATTTTATTGTTGATAGGTGCACAATAAAACAAGTGAGAATTTCCACAAAAGATTTTTTAGAACTTCGCCATAACATAAGGTCTGCAATATTTTAATGTTGTGAAAGGATAGTCCCATGTTGCTGTAGGTATTTTAGGCTTATTTCACATAACTTTATTTAAGTAATATGTTACAAACAATCATACAACATAATATGACTGTTTAACCAGACCGGGGCACGGCGGTTGGTGGATAATGAAAGCGCTTCATTGGGCAGGGGAAAATATTTATACTACCCCCCTCCCCTCCGAACTAAACCTGGTAAATAACAATAAGACTCTTCAACGTTAGACGAATTTGCTATAAAAAAAAACACTTGAATTAATCATTACTTTCCTTAGGTTATTGTAATTTCTCACTGCGCCGCGAACCGCTGCGCATTCGAGCCCCCGCGCGCCGTGCTCCTTATTAACAGCCTACGTGCCTTATTATAAATTAAAACCCATCATTATGTACATTATTTTATAGCTAAAAATATTGTCTACAAGTTTTGTTGATTTATTTATTTTCGTTAACAGGCTCAGAAAAAAGTTATGTGCAAATATATTCTGAAATACTATTTTAAAAACTGATATTTTTCCTTTACTAATAAATTGTAGAGATTGTATAGCATTTCTCGCAAAAATGAAAGAATACATTTTTTTAGAATTACTAATTAGAAACTAAACAAAAAATAAATAATCTGATTTTATAAAACTATTAAGGAGATATTAGCGTATTCCGAAAGGCTTTGAAAAATATATTCAAGATGGGGTGGGGAAGGAAGCACAAGGGGGAAAGTCGGGGACTTTTGTAAAAATACATTTTTAAAGATCTTTTAACATCTGTGAAAAATTCAGCTTCCGGGGAATTAGTTCCGACATTGGGTCTTTTTTTCCCTTCATTGACTGGGCTATTTGTACTATGAGTTTCCAGACAACATGTATTACAATAATCCCACACAGGCAAGGCCAGTGGGTAGGCATACTTGGGATTAGTTAAAGGTACTTAAACATGACTTATTGTGGAATGTAGGTACATACCTATATTATTTCTATAAAAATGAGATTTTTATGTTTTAATACTTTTTGTAATATTGTTTCATATATTGAACTTAAGTACAAAAATGATGCACTTTCAATTTTTCTTACTTCTATCTGAGTAATAAAAAGTAAAATTAAAATTTTACTGACCTTATTCTGCTACTCAAAAAAAAACAGTTTACTGAAGGTATATAACAAATCTGAGGTCAATCGGCCAACTGGTTATTGAGAAATCGTAGTTGCCGATTTGTATTTGTGCGTGTAAAATGGATGTACCATTGGGTGAGATTAAAATGAAGTAATTGATAGTTAGAAGCTAATCAGCCAACCCAGGGCCAAGAACAACTTGTTCCTCTCTCTTGGAAATTGGATTATAGTCAGTTTGGCATTCTGTCCTTCAGTTGTTACTTGTTGCCTTCTCACTACTTGTCAGTAGTCATACTTCCCTCTATTCTATAACTTTCTAGACAACAATACCGCATTAAGTAAGGTGGGGATGATGGGTAGATACTGCGTGCAAATCAGGAATATGTTTTAGTGTTTTGTGAACACCTCACTAGGAGAACAACATTATATGCTGAGGTGTTCACATGTCTTAGTTATGTGAATTATTAGAATATTTTTAAGTATTATGTTATGGAAATGTTGACTTTTGTTTAATGTTATTAAATTATTATTTGTTGAATGTTGACTTTTGTTTAATGTTATTAAATTATTATTTGTTGAATGTTGACTTTTGTTAAATGTTATTAAATTATTATTTGTTGAATGTTGACTATTGTTTAATGTTATTAAATTATTATTTATTGAATGTTGACTTTTGTTTAATGTTATTAAATTTTGAATAAATTAGTGCACCTTTTGTTTTGATCCAGACTGAAACCTTTTTTTATTTTGTGTTGGTGTATTCTGTATTACCCATATTGTCGATAAAAGCCTTTCAAAGGCGGCTCTGTGGTTCCGGAAGTGGGAGGTAATATTAGTAATTCGAAGGGAATACCAATATATGTAATTAATTTGCCGGTACTCACCTATTCTGAAGTCGGCACCACAATAATGCCTTATTTTACTTTATTTGTCTTATCAATAAGTATTAACACTTTTTACTTTCATATACATTTTATCAATGAATGTTTTTTTATCACCGATTGCGGAGTTCCCCTATAATTTTAAAAGATCTACAAAATCTATGTACCAAGATAATTGCGTTGGATAGCAGGGGCGTATATCTCCGGTCTGACCTTGTAACCCTGATGAGGCGTGACGTCACCAACCCGTTTTCTTATAGACAAAACTGTCGTGACTGAAAGCTCAGATCTCATTGGATCAGAACAAATTGTAGTTTGATCTCTCGCTCTCTACTACCCCTTTCACACAGAGCGATTTTGGTTGATCGAAAGTTTTAGTTGAATCGAAACGTTTGAACATATGTTTCAAGTCGACATCCCTACTGAGTGATTAATTGACGCGTACCTAGTTCCTACCATCAAGGCATCTACTTCAATGGTATTAAGTGGTCGGATGATATGATGTTAAGATTAATGGATCTATACCAAAGCCATCCCTGTCTTTGGGATCAGAAGGAAGAAGTTTACAAAAATTAGAATGCCCGTGACATTGCAATTAATAATATTATTTTTGAAATGTTACTGTAACTTAGTAATTATTATTATTAAATAACACGTCTCTGAATGTTTCAAAGAATAATTATTTTTATATTCATAACAAATTTTAGGGCATCAACTATTGCAACGAACACTTTATAAACAATGATATGGTGTTTTTTGGAACTCTGTACATATAAGCCAGACTCTCCTGAGAGAGAATCTCCCGTTGCCAGGTATCTTTGGAACACTGTACATATAAGCCAGACTCTCCTGAGAGAGAATCTCCCGTTGCCAGGTATCTTTGGAACACTGTACATATAAGCCAGACTCTCCTGAGAGAGAATCTCCCGTTGCCAGGTATCTTTGGAACACTGTACATATAAGCCAGACTCTCCTGAGAGAGAATCTCCCGTTGCCAGGTATCTTTGGAACACTGTACATATAAGCCAGACTCTCCTGAGAGAGAATCTCCCGTTGCCAGGTATCTTTGGAACACTGTACATATAAGCCAGACTCTCCTGAGAGAGAATCTCCCGTTGCCAGGTATCTCAGCGTAATTTGTAACTTACTTTTTGCCGGGACAGCCGCGAGCATAACTTTTTCTTGAATCTTAGAAAACAGTACATCAAATTGTTCTTCCAAAATTCGCAAATGATTGCGATAGCCTTCGGTATCTTCTAACGCCTTATAATTATATCCTTATAATCCATTTGCTCACATACGAAGTTTATTGTGCTTTTTCAAATTCTAAAGTTCGTTCCGTTAAAGGACCGAAATCATAGGGACGCACGCAGCGATAAATTCACTTGACGTCATCTTGATTAACAAAATCGGTTCGAGTTAATTTGTCTGAATGACATCTTGTTCAATTTTTGTCGTTCAATAAAAGTCGTTCAACTAAAATCACTCTGTCAGAACGGGGCACCGATTCGTGTAGCAAAAAGAGAGGCCATACAAGGGCTATGCTCAGATAAAATGAACGGAAATTTCCAAGACGCCATTTCGAAGATTTAAGTTTTCGGATATTTACGTTATAAGCGTAAATATTTTAAATTTTCTTTTAACCATCTAAAAATAATATTGCGTGCTAGAATTCTTCAAGGTGATAATTTAATGCCTTTTGTGTTAAAGGTTGCTCAGACAGATATTCTATTCGACCGATTCGATAATCCGGTGCTAGCAAGAAGTGCGTATGTTTGTGGGTGTCATTTCGCGATTGAAAGCAAACACACGGTACTACAACGCTTAATCTTCCAGGCATCGGAAAATATACCGATCTATCTCCACCAATTGAAAAAAGGACCCGTTCCCGTTGTTGAATACAGGTGCTAACCTCTCGTTCTTTGATACAATGCTCCTGATTCCTTAATGTACTTCATTGGCTAATAATTCAATTTCTTTTCCTTTTAAGACTTATCAGTATTCTTAAGCGATCCTATACCACGTATTGGGATGCTAAAATTGCTAAACAAGATCACGTTTACATCAAACAAAATTATTTAAAGTTCTCCGGAATTGCATCATATAAGTACCTACCTTATTCACATTTGACCAGCATTTTCAATGATGTTTGCTGACGACAAAGCTGTGGAAATTATATGAAACCCTTTGCAGGAGAATTTGAATAACTTCTAGTGCTGTGGCAATAATATTTAACATTTAAATTTGTTATTCTTTAAATAATATTTATAAGATTTGATAAATCACCTACAGTGCGCTTAAACAGTGTGGAATCCTCATTTGATAAATCACCTACATTGCGCTTCAACAGTGTGGAATCCTCATTTGATCAATCACCTACAGTGCGCTTCAATAGTGTGGAATCCTCATTTGATAAATCACCTACAGTGTGGAATCCTCATTTGATCAATCACCTACAGTGCGCTTCAACAGTGTGGAATCCTCATTTGATAAATCGCCTACAGTGCGCTTCAACAGTGTGGAATCCTCATTTGATAAATCACCTTCAGTGCGCTTCAACAGTGTGTAATCCTCATTTGAAGGAATATTCTGAAGGTATATATCTAATTTATACTACACTGAAACTCGCTTAAGAATTTTTTTTTCCGTCCTTACAAAAGCTGCAAAAACACGATTGTTTCCCATATACATAAGAAGGTTCAAAAGTTCGACCGAGAATCCATCACAAACAATAACTAGTAGCGAAATATAAATGTCCCCTTTTTCTTAAAATATGTTTAATTCATTTTATCTATGAAATTTAATAATACTAATTTATTAAATTTATTTTCTTTACTTTATACGTAAAATATATTTGTATCCAGTTTTTTACATGGTTTTCGACTACCACACTAGACATATGTCCGTATTATGGTAGTCGAAATTTGTGTATAATTATATAAATGTAATACATGTTCATTTGTTAATGTATTATTTTGTGAAATGCAATGTATTTGTAAAATAGGTAATACTTTAACTGGTTTAGTAGATTTCACAAGAATAAACCAACCGCATTGCAAACTGTTGATTTTAATGAGATAAAATAATTAAAAATACAAATGACTTTACTTGTTGATATAATGAAAATAAAGATAGATTAATTAATTATTTTAAAAAGAATTTTTAAAGAATTTAAATGAAAAAAAGAACAATAAAGCAAATGAACTCAATTTAATGATGTCAGGCATTCTTTAAAATAGTTCCTTCCCTTCATAAATAACCAATTCTGAATATATAATATTAAGTAGATGATCACAAACAGGAAATGAGTTAAAGTAGGTGAATCTTGTAAAAATAAAAATGAAAATAAAGTAGGATAGGTACAAATAAAAATAATAGATAATGTTAAGGATAATAGAAATAAAAATAAGAATAATCGCATCAGCGCAATATAAAGTTTTTGTTGAAAGTTAATTTAGAGATAAAATTTTTATTCTGAAATATGAAAAAATAAGAACAGTTTTAAGATGTAAGGCATTCTTTATAATATTTCCTTCCCTGAGCAAATAACCAGTTCTGTACACTAATGGCATAAAGATCATCAGTTTTCGATGTATTAATATCAATACTCAGTAAGTTGAACATTTTAGGCGCTATATAAGAGAACTGTCGTTTGACGAAGGCTGTTTTTGATTTTGATTCGATGATTTCACTTCACAAATATATTATAATCGCCCTGTCTGATATTAGTTATCACTACGAACTCTGATGAGCAACTAACTCCACTTGTCCGATTTTACGTGATTTTACGTCATCATTTTATTATGGTGACATTTTGGGATGGGTAAAAGGGTAGGTAGGACATTTGCAGGATTTGGTATTGACATTACACTTGTCCATTAAGCCTGTGGATGCATACCTAACAATCCCCTATATATTGCGCAAACATTCTCCCGGCGTTGAAAGTACCTTCCGAAATTTTAGGTACTTTCAAATAAAATAAAGAATTAAATGTAACGAAGTAAGATGAAATATAAATATTCTTATCAATACGCTATTAATATTACAAAGTTAAAACGAATATTTAAAAAGATAATGAAATAAAGAAATAATAATTATTGTGTAGGCAAAGGACAAAATTTTACGACTGGTCGTTTAAAGCTCCCGGAAGGGGTCCTTACGCGTGCGACACGAACCACTCCGTCTTTACCAGGGAACACCTCCTCAACAACGCCCACCGGCCAATAAAGTGGAGGCGCATCCTCTTGATGCACCAATACTATGGTACCTACTAGAATGTTATTCGCGGGACTATTCCATTTTTTTCTCATCTGCAGAGAGTGAAGATACTCTATATGCCACTTCTTCCAATAAGATTGAACGAGGTGGTCCAAAAGCTCTTTCCTTTTCAGTAGACTAATGCGTTCATTAGTCAAATCATAAGCAGGTAGATGCTGAATCGGGATAGACATCAGAAAATGAGCCGGAGTAAGAGCTTCTGGATAATGAGAACTGCTTAATAAACATAATGGCCGTGAATTAAGTACAGCCTCTATTTGTGTCAGAACTGTGAGAAGCTCTTCATAACATAAAAGTTGAGTACCCACAACCCTATACAGATGCGATTTAATGCATTTAATATTTGACTCCCATAATCCTCCAAAGTGAGGAGCGCGGGGTGGAATCGTCTTCCATTCAATTCTCCGAATGTTAAATTCATTGCGAAGAACTTCTTTAGTTGAATTTGCCTCTAAAAAATTATATAAGTCATCCAGACAATTCTTTGCGCCTATGAAATTTGTCGCATTGTCACTGTACATTCACGAAACCGGTCCGCGTCTGGATAGAAAACGCTTAATGCGTTTAAAAAATTGTCCGTGCTTAGATCTGATACCACTTCCATATGTATAGCCTCCGTTGTTAAACAAATAAATAAACATATATATGCCTTTTGACTTTTTACCCCACGACGCCTAGAAAGGGTTATATTTATTGGTCCGGCAAAATCTACACCCGTATGTGTAAATGCCTTTGCTTCCTGAACTTTAGCTGTAGGTAAATCTGCCATTGGCGGTATAATATTAGAAGGTGCAGTTTTAAAACAGAAATTACAAGCATGTACTCTTTTGCGTATTAGATTTCTCCCCGATAAGATCCAATAACGCTGTCTAATTATTGACATAAGGAGATGTGCACCAGTATGACAATTCACACGATGGTGAAAGTCTATAATTATATCGACAATATGATCCTGTCTTGGCAGAAGTACTGGATGTTTGTTTTCAAAAGGTATATTCGCGTTTGTTAATCTACCACCTATACGTAACAAGCCATTATGATCTAGGAACGGGTTTAGTTTTCGGATTGAAGGTGAGCATAATTTATCCCTCTGTATTAATTGTATATCGGCACTAAAATACCTATTCTGTAAAGCTTTTAATACATTCATTTCAGCAATGTTTAATTCCGTGGAATTTATAACTGTTGAGGGTGATAACTTTCGCATAAATCGTAAAATAAATTAAAATCCATTCGATAAATACCACCCCCTCTAATAATCAATTACCTCAATACTTATGTTAAGGTAATTGACCCCACGATTGTCAAGCGTAATTTTGAAAAAGCAGATTACCCAAAGATTATAGAATTTTTATCTACTTATAATTGGGCTTATGATCTCACTTGTAAAAGCTCAAGTTTAAATGAGGCCTTAGAATACTTTTACAATGTAATTTATCAAGCAATCGATAGATTTGTACCCCTACAAAAACATTACACTTCTAAATTCCCTAAATGGTTCGATTCTGAACTAATTAATCTAACGTACCATAAAAAAATTGCCCACAAACGTTATAAAATAAATAGAACGCTAAATAATTATATGTCTTCATTCTCCATTCTGCGTAAAGATTGTACTAGGAAATCGAAAGTATGTTTCAAGAAATTCACCAACAATATTTAAAATACTATTTTTACAAATATTAATAAATTTTTGAATTACGCTAACTCCTTTCGGAAAAATAACTCTAACTTTCCCGGTACAATGTTTTACGGGAAAAAAAGTGGGTCATGACAAAAACGATATTGTAAATTTATTTGCAGATTTCTTCAAGAGTGTATATGTTGAAGACAATGACAACATATTATCTGATAAACCCCAATTTACCGAAAGCTCACTCAACTTGCATAACATCCATGTGGTAGTAAATGATGTTGTGACTTTTATCAAACAGCTGGATACCAGGTCGAATTCGGGGCCAGATATGATTCCCTCAATATTACTTAAAAACTGTATTCATGTTCTAGCTCTTCCTATTACTATAATTTTCAATTTATCCTTATCTACAGGTTGTTTTCCTGAAATTTGGAAAAGTAGCTTTATAAAACCTATTTTTAAAAAAGGAGATAAATGTCAAATTGAAAATTATAGACCCATATGTATTATGTCATCGCTACCTAAACTTTTAGAAAAGATTATATTAAGTAAAATCATGCATCAAATTAAACCAATTATATCAACATTTCAACATGGTTTTATGCCAGACAGATCTACGTCATCTAACTTATTGCTTTACAAAAAATTTATTTCTAGTGCACTGTCCCAGGGTCTTCAAGTTGATACAATTTATACTGACTTTAGCAAAGCCTTTGATACTGTTTCTCATCGCATTTTAATGGAAAAATTAGAACATTTGGGAATAAGCGGCAACTTTCTCGAATGGCTTAGAAGTTACTTATCATACAGAAAATTATCTGTAAAAATTACCTCCACAACTTCTTACACTTTTTTTGCCTTAAGTGGGGTCCCCCAAGGTTCCCACCTAGGACCAATTCTTTTCCTACTATTTATTAATGACATTTCACTAATTTTCGATAATATTCACTTTCTTCTATTCGCCGACGATCTAAAGATGTTTAAATCGATCGGTAATTCTTCTGATTGTTTAACTCTACAAATGAACTTAAATAAACTTTATGAATGGTGCATCGTAAACAAATTACATCTTAATATCAACAAATGCCAAACGATCAGTTTCCATAGGTCTAAAACCCCTTTATTATTCGACTACTCAATTAACAATGCCAATCTAAAAAGAGTTTTTGAATTCAATGACCTTGGAGTTATCTTTGACTCCAAATTACGCTTCTTGAATCACATTAATAGCATTACCAGTAAGGGATTACAAATGCTTGGATTTATTCTCAGAATCGCTAAAGACTTTAATAACATAAAAACTATAAAATTACTATACACGTCTCTGGTTAGAAGTCAGGTTGAATACAATGCAACCATTTGGTGTCCTCATTTCAACTCTCATTGTTTACAAATTGAAAAAATGCAAAATAAATTCTTACGTTTTATTAATTTCAAAATTGGTATTCCTATTATTGAAATCAATTATGTCAATTTACGCAGTAAACTTAACTTATCGAAATTATCTGAAAGGCGAAAAATATTTGATCTCCTTTTATTATATAAAATTGTTCATTCAAGGTTAGACTGCCCTGACACTATAATCTTTACATATACCTCCAAAATATACTAGTCGGAATATTTTATTCTACAACAATAACTTCGCTACGAATTCTGTATTAGAAAGAATACATAGGTTGGGCAATGAACTAAGTGATGTCGCTGATATATTTAATTTAAACTTCAATACATTAAAAGCTAAATTAGTCCACCATTTTTTAAATGTAAATAATGTATGAGAAATCATTATATTTTATTCGATTTTCTATTGTTTGTTTTATACTGTTGTTAAAAATGAAATTTGTAATTTTTATGTACTTAAAAGCCCAATAGGGCGTCAATAAATAAATAAATAAATGTACATTAGTAAGGCTACCATCTTTAGTTATCACGACAGTGCTGGGTGTTCCTTCGACGACCATATTCGGGTCAATATTCTCTTGGCTTTCGTCAGGTACCGTCATCAAAGACCCGACATTCTGAACAATAAATGTACATGCATAACTAAAATCAGTGGCAACTGAAATTTTGTGCAATCTTTTAATTTCTCGAAAATTTCAATTGAACGTGGTAGTCGAATGTAATTTAATTGAACGTGGTAGTCGAATGTAATTTAATTGAACGTGATAGCTCTTGATACTCTTGTATTGATGATATCTGCCTCAGCTACTTTGCACAAGCGTTTAATTATTTTTTTTATTTTGCGGTTTATGGTGGAAGCTGGCTGTAAACAAATAAAATATTTAAAACCCCTACTTGCCCTCAGAAAAATTACGACATTTTTCTGTTTCAAGAACATTTTTATTATTAAAATAGTTTTTTAGGCTAAATAATGAATTGCTTATTGCATATTGACTATAGTTATAGAGAGCGAGAGACCAAACTGAGCTTTTAACCACACCATTCTTTTCTATAAGAAAACGGAGATTGGCGTTAAATGGGTTTCAAGGCCAGAGCTGAGTTAAATGCCCCTGTACTGAAGTATCGTAGCGCGTTCGCCCAGTGGCGGCGGCATATTTCAAACGCTAAGGGCGTTTGCATGTAGCCCTGTGTATTGTTAATAGCGAGTTACTATTAACCTTTGAACAGAGGCGAAGATGTTAGGAAGCTGTCTTTGACGCAGCTGGTCTTTGAGAGAAAGGGCGGATCTGAACTCCTCGTGCTCTCTGAACCTCTGGGATCGGAAGATATTTCCATCCTTGATAATTGGTTCATTGATATGTTCGCAGATGAATCTTAATTCAGCAGCGGAGTCTATGGATAAGGTGTTTCACAAAAATTCAAATAAAACATTACCATAAAAAACGGGCATTTTGTTTATTTTACATTTGAAAGGTCCTCTTCGGGGACACTTCAAATGTAAGAAAGAAGAATAAATGACGCAGATTGGCCACTTGAAGACAATATTACATTAGAATTTCTGCAAAACACCCATTTTGAAGGGGAGATATTTAAATGTAAAGAGATTTTCGTTTTATTAAAATGTGCGTATTTATTTAAGAAAGACATTTTGAAGGATATTATTTATTTGTAAAAAAATGTGTTTCTTATTTTTCAAATCAATGTACATATTTATATTGGCAAGTAAAGTTATTTTCGAATTTATTAAATTTACGTATTTATTTAAGAAAGCCATTTTGAAGGCGACATATTTGTATAGAAGTTTTTCGTATTTTTGGAATTTATGTATTTATTTAAGAAAAATAATTTTAAAGGTGAGATATTGCATGGATAAGTGCTGTTTGTATTGTTGACATTTTACAAGTTTATTTTAAGCAAGCCATTTTGAGAATAAAATATTTGTATATATAATATAACAACATGTGAGCATTGTGGTTCCCCCGCGTTGTTTCTCCACTGCACCGCTACACGGACCTTCCATACCTACGCCAGATTACAATGTTGAGCAAGCTTTCGCCGCCCCCAGCCTGTGTTGTGAACAGTGTGTGTTGTTTATTTTTTTATGTGAGAGTTCACTAACACAGGCTAGGGGCGGCGAACGCGTTGCTCAACCAGCCGAGTATGTTCCTTGGTAACCGTGGTGGGCACCTCAATCCCGAGGAGTCCATGGTAATCCGCAGTCCGCGCAAAGCCGGGGCGAAGGTATGGTAGGTCCGTGTAGTGGCGCAGTGGAGAAACGGCAAGGCGCGAGGCGGAGGAACCGGCCATAGCGGCCGTTGCCAAGATGTTTGTTTGGAAATGTTTATAGCCATAGCAACTAGAATGTTCGGGAACGTTTTTCACCTTATAAATTATATTGTGTAAGCGGCAGCGGTAAGGAACTCAGACAATTCATCAATTAGCAGTTCTACAGTGACCAAGTTGTGAGCACTGCGACTACTTGTTGCCTACTGAGGCGACCGGCCGCCATTGCCGGTTCCCCCTCCTCGCGCCTTGGCGTTTATTCCACTGCACCGGATCACGGACTTGCCACACCTACGCCCTGGCTCTACACGGACTATGGATTACCATGGATTCCTCGGGATTGAGGTGCCCACCATGGTTACTTAGCCTGTGTTGTGAACAGTGTGTGAAATTTTATTTTTTTACGTGTGAGTCCACTACAGCAACCGTACAGTGGCCCTCATCAAGTCGTCCGCTGACATGGAAGGACGTACACCGTCCTAGCAAAAGAAAAGGAAGTCACAGTGACCATTGACCTCCTCAAACCAGCGTGCCTCGCCCCTGAACCCAAAACAGATGCAACGGCACCGGCACCGGCCCTTCCTACGACCATCAACAAACAGGATCGGATTCACACCACCCGGAAGGCATGTTCGTTTTCTGGACCACCTTGATGAGTCAATGAGCTTTCTTTCTATCGCAGCCCTTAACCGTGCTGCTTGAGGAGGATTCCTGTAATGGTACGACGAAACGCGTTCGCCGCCCCAGCCTGTGTTGTGAACAGTGTGTGTATTTTTTTTTGTCGGCATTACCATGGTGGGCACCCCGATTCCGAGGAGTCCATGGTAATCCGTAGTCCGTGCAGAGCCGGGGCGCAGGTATGGTAGGCCCGTGTAGCGGCGCAGTGGATTACCGGCAGGGTGCGACGTGGGGGAACCGGCCATAGCGGTTGGCCGCCTCGGGAGGCAGCAAGCAGTCCAGGGCTCGCTGTAGAGCTGCCAATTGATGGCTGGCCTGAATTCCTTCCCGCTGTCACTTATATCTAATTACTTCATTACTTTAATAAAGAATCTGTTAAAATTTATTGATGTTTTATTTATATACACTAGAGATTGATAGAAATTGAACTAACAAACTAACCATCACACCGTTTCACCGCAGGGGAAGGCAGAGAGGGCGGACCGCCAAACAACTCGGTCTTACATACTTTTTATTTTTAGAAATTGATTAAAATTAATTAGAATCAATTATTTAATTCCACATAGGAATTATCTTATATTCCGCTAACATCGCAGAAATTTAGAGTTTACAATTTCGTGCGCTAGTTACTCACAAAAGTTATCGTCAGCTTTAAAATGCATTTCGTAAATTGACGATCAAGAGGCACATTGTGCATTGTATATTCCAAATATAAAGTGATTGATTCATCTTAACTGATAAGCATTAATGTTAACTTATCAAAGGGGTGGTCCAAGTTAAAGTAATGCTCACAAACAAAGCAACACTGAATACTGTTAAAGCTATTCTCAATGCTTCCAGTCGGCCGCGGCGGTTAAATTACCATTGAATGCAATCCTTTTAATCCATCACAACCATTGATGTATTTAGTCTATGATCACAACAGATGAATGTTCAAATCAATCCTAAATCACTTCATTCGTGGGGGCGGCTTCACGCTCTCTAAGGTTCGGGGGTTGCTTGGAATGCTACAGATCGCAGCATCCCTTGCTAAGTCAGTGGTCGACCATCAAAGCAATTAATAAATGTTCATTAATTTTATTTTTGGTGTGTAGAAAATAGTTTCATGAGATTGTTTAAACATGGCCAAACAAACAGATTTATGTATTAACTGTGTCAATGTTTTATCTTTAAATACTTGTAATATTGAGTCTTTTTTATAATGTCTTCAATTTTGAACAAGTTTGCTGTAGGGAATGTAGGTTGTTTTTTCAAAATAACTTTAATAATTTGTTTGAAACCACCTTTAAGGGGTTAACAATTTTGTCATATGCACCTCCCGATCCAATAATTAAATACTAAATTTATGACTTTACTAGCGATTTTTTATATTACTTTTTTAAATTATCTAACTTAAGGATATTCAATCTAATAAATATTTAAATTAAACGGGTGGCCGCAGTCACAGGTGTCGAATTAAAAGGCGATGACATTGTCGACATCCAGAAAATTCCGGACCGACGAGCTGGAGTCCTCCCAAAACTCTACGTCAGATATACTAATCCCCAAAAAAGACGACAAATCCTACTGAACAAAAAGCAACTTAACACAATCACAACACAAGGAAACGGATTTCGGAGGATTTTTGATAGTGAAATTCTTTTTATTTTTTATTTAGGAGAATAAACAGATACAGATATCAATTGACAAGAATATACAAAACATCAACTAGAGAATTCACCTGCATCCAAACTATTTCTCACGAATTGACTCGGTCCCTATTATAAAGATCTTCTTGTGGGGATCTAAAACAAAGGCAACAGAAATGGGCTTCAAATATGTCGGGTACAAAGACTGTAAAATAATGATTAGGAAAAATGAAGGTTATAGGCAAATACACTACATTAAACATTCGATTTATCTTTAAAAAATTGATAAGTTTCTTTGATTGAGAGCCCCACTCTTACCGGTCATTCACTGGGTCGATTCCCCCAATATTGGTGAGTCATATCTTATATGCTTATTTTCGCACTGCAACATAAATTTTCGCACTGCAACATAAAAGGTTCCTCAGTGACGGCCACGGATTAGTGGAGCTCTCATTTAAGGGAAATAAACAAAAAAAAATTGAAGTATAAATTGTAAAATGGCCATTTACACTAATCCAGAGATGTGCTTAATTTCAAATAAATCCATTTCAAATGGAAATGCAAAATGAAAAATGGGTATTTTCCATTTTGCATTTTGCATTTTAAATGGTTTTCTCAATGCATTTTCCATTTTAAATGCATTTTTGCTACATTCTTCCTATTATCTCCACACATCTTTTTTCATAAGCCCCAAATATCAGTTGGTCCTCAACCTCGCTATGAGAGATAATTTACATTTGTCAAGTTGCTCCCTGGTAGGAGCCCTGGCAATTGAGTGATACCATTACAAAAATACTGATTCAAATATGTTTGTTCTACATTGATGTCCATTATTAAATGACAAAATTGTTTAAAAATTCTATTATTATTTTAATTATTTGACCTGAGAAACCATTTTGCATTTTCAATGCATTTTGAAAATAGGTATTTTGCATTTGAAATGCTTTTCTAAAAACCATTTTGCATTTTGCAATTTCAAATGGAAAAGTTTTGACCCATTTCCATTCTGCATTTCAAATGGTTTTGGGTACCCATTTTGAAAATCTCTGCATTAATCATGTATTCACTTGAAAATCTCACAAATTATCCTACTGTACCTTTTATCCTCCATAATATTTTTTTTCTTCCTTCCAAATACAATAATTTGTATGGATTTCAATTTTGTATTTTTTTTTTACTTTGTAACTTAGTTATATTATTTTTTCGCAAATGTACACTCATCTTTCATCCACAAGCAAATGCTTTTAATGGAAGTGTAGTATAAATTAAAACAGTACGACTTGTAAACATTGTATATTAATTGTAAACCACACAAATATTAAAATAAATAAAATGAAGAAAAAGGTGATTTAATAAACCCTTTTATTACATCAGATGCCAAAATTTGCAAATATCTTATAGCAGAGGTAAAAAACACTTCTATTATACACCAAAATATAGGGTCAATTAATAAAAACTTTAATGAACTCCAGATACAGCTTAACCACCTAAATATAGACTATGATATAATTATTCTCATGGAATGTTGGTTGTCAAATTTTTATACTCCAAAATTAATTAATCCCTATCTTCCTTCAATTCGACAAAACATGATGAGTCAGAACGATGGAGTCGTGGTATACACAAAAAATGATCTAAACTTTTATCAATATAAGACAATGTAAAAACTTGAATCAAAAATAAGAATAAGGCCTTTACCGGTGCATTCACCCAAATTCGCAGTTATGGAAATTAATACAAGTATAGGTACGTTCAAAGTTATTAGGAAGTAACTTGAAAAAATCTGCCTCAACACAGGCTAGCCTAGTGAGGCGGTATTTGAGAAACCTCAACTAACTGTACTTTAATTTTCTTTTTTACCTTTATCATATTATTTTTGAATTTTTCTGTTAATTTTACCACCTTAAAAGACTTCAACTAAAACAAATCAATGTTCAAAATACATCATATTTAATATGCATTTTTAGTTGTAATGTGCAAACTTTCTTAAATAAAGATATATATTATTATTTTTTTTTTTAAAAGAAAGACAAACATTCCCGGGTTACGAATAACCTGACAATATTTGAAAATCTCCTACTACCACCACAGTAAGCTGAAAATGTTGCTTGTGTTGTGATGGATTCTTCAATGAGGACTTAGCCAGCCGAGGAATTGAACACACTACGCCCGAGTGGGACCCAAGCGCGATGTCAACTCGGCCACCGACCTGTCAAAATATAAATAATTATAAATACATTTCCTAATGGGACTGGGACACGGTCAAGCGGCTTGATCGCAAGCACGTAGTTTATTGTCTATGGCACTTTGTGTCAAGCATTTTGACCGTGTACCGAAGCTGGCTTGCAAGCATTGCGCAATTCTACGTGCTTGCGGCGAGGCTTGATGCGAATTTATATTTTTGTGGGAATAGACAAACGACAATAGACAAATAAATATCACGTATCATAAACAATGATATAAATTGAATAAAATTGTTATAAAATAGGTACTTAGTTATTGTTTTTGTGTTCAATTTGTAGAAATCCATCTAATTTAAAAATTCTGGAAGTATTTTAGTATTTTTTAATAATTATGACAGCGGTTTTCAAGGTCATTAATAATCAAACTGTAGAATAAATAATTTTTTGAATTTTCAATGGAGAAAACATATTTTTTGTATGAATACCGCACAAGATATTCATACAAAAAATAGCTGTAGCCTGTAATACACTTTGCAAATGCTCATGGGTAAAGCGGTACCTTAACTTGTACCATTCTAGACACCAAATTCGTTTCTTTTTATTATTTTATTCAAACATAAAGCTAACGTAAGAGCCAAGAACGCTTTGTCTTTGACAGATTCCATTTTGCCGCGAGTCACGAAATGACAGGAAGGCATAGAAGTACATATACATAGACCACCACGAAATCACAGGAAGGCGTGGCCATGCTTGACGGAGAGGCTTGATGCGGGCTGTCAAGCCGCTAAGCATAGACAATAATAGACAACAATAGACAACAATAGACAAAAAAACTACGTGCTTGCGATCAAGCCGCTTGACCGTGTCCCAGTCCCATTACGCGCTTAACAAGTTCACATACGTGTTTGTTATATTTCATATGTTGGTCTATAATTACACCGAGGTACTTTATTTCAGTACTTTGGTTTAAAATGGTACATGGGCTATTTTTCTTTAACTTTATTTATTCACATTTCTTTACACATATAATACATAATAACATAAAATATAATAACAAATAGCATAAACAAGAAATTAAAACCCACGAAGGCAATGCCTGAGTGTGGGTAATATAAAAACGATTACTATATTTTCAAATACCTAAAGTATAAAATACATAAGTAGAATAAGCGATTTTTTTGTTTTTGTTTTTAGTTATTATAAAAAGTAAAGAGAAAACAATATGTACCAACTACAGTTTAGAAAGTTACAGCAAGTGAGTTGTAGAAGGATAGATAAATTTATAGAAAAAGCGTTTCAATATCTGCGTCTTAGCTATTACAAATAGTTCTGTTAAATGTTTTACTGTGTATAATTATTTCAATATTTGGGTAAGTTTTATGTTTATTTATTGAAAAGGGAATTAAAACAGTTTTCTTTTACATTAACTGATAGAAGGTTTGCATCTAACGAGTATTTTAGGATTTGCATATATTTTTTTTAGTTTTCCTTTACAATATTCCAGTCCTGACCCTTTACTATAATGACAGTGTCATCCGCGTAAGAAATAATGATTTCACTGACGTTTTGTTTAAAAATATCGTTAACATACAATATGAAAAGTAATGCACCAATACAGTGCCTTGCGGTATTCCAAAATCATTTTTACAACTTGTGGTCTATTGTGGTCTATTGACAAAATGCGAGAAATAATTAACTAAAAAATCTGCCTCAACACAGGTTCGCCTAGTGAGGCAGGTTATGCACAACTTAAAATATAGTAGGTATATTATGCCATATCTTTATAACACTCGTACATATTTACTTTTTCTTCTATTAGAAACTGTTCTATTATTGTAATATTAGTTTTTCAACAATGTCATTGTTACTAACTTATGGGACTTGGACACGGTCAAGCGGCTTGATCGCAAGCACGTAGTTTATTGTCTATGGCACTTTGTGTCAAGCATTTTGACCGTGTACCGAAGCTGGCTTGCAAGCATTGCGCAATTCTACGTGCTTGCGGCGAGGCTTGATGCGAATTTATATTTTTGTGGGAATAGACAAACGACAATAGACAAATAAATATCACGTATCATAAACAATGATATAAATTGAATAAAATTGTTATAAAATAGGTACTTAGTTATTGTTTTTGTGTTCAATTTGTAGAAATCCATCTCATTTAAAAAATTTGGAAGTATTTTAGTATTTTTTAATAATTATGACAGCGGTTTTCAAGGTCATTAATAATCAAACTGTAGAATAAATAATTTTCTGAATTTTCAATGGAGAAAACATATTTTTTGTATGAATACCGCACAAGATATTCATACAAAAAATAGCTGTAGCCTGTAATACACTTTGCAAATGCTCATGGGTAAAGCGGCACCTTAACTTGTACCATTCTTGACACCAAATTCGTTTCTTTTTAATATTTTATTCAAACATAAAGCTAACGTAATGGGACTTGGACACGGTCAAGCGGCTTGATCGCAAGCACGTAGTTTATTGTCTATGGCACTTTGTGTCAAGCATTTTGACCGTGTACCGAAGCTGGCTTGCAAGCATTGCGCAATTCTACGTGCTTGCGGCGAGGCTTGATGCGAATTTATATTTTTGTGGGAATAGACAAACGACAATAGACAAATAAATATCACGTATCATAAACAATGATATAAATTGAATAAAATTGTTATAAAATAGGTACTTAGTTATTGTTTTTGTGTTCAATTTGTAGAAATCCATCTAATTTAAAAATTTTGGAAGTATTTTAGTATTTTTTAATAATTATGACAGCGGTTTTCAAGGTCATTAATAATCAAACTGTAGAATAAATAATTTTCTGAATTTTCAATGGAGAAAACATATTTTTTGTATGAATACCGCACAAGATATTCATACAAAAAATAGCTGTAGCTTGTAATACACTTTGCAAATGCTCATGGGTAAAGCGGTACCTTAACTTGTACCATTCTTGACACCAAATTCGTTTCTTTTTATTATTTTATTCAAACATAAAGCTAACGTAAGAGCCAAGAACGCTTTGTCTTTGACAGATTCCATTTTGCCGCGAGTCACGAAATGACAGGAAGGCATAGAAGTACATATACATAGACCACCACGAAATCACAGGAAGGCGTGGCCATGCTTGACGGAGAGGCTTGATGCGGGCTGTCAAGCCGCTAAGCATAGACAATAATAGACAACAATAGACAACAATAGACAAAAAAACTACGTGCTTGCGATCAAGCCGCTTGACCGTGTCCCAGTCTCTTAAGAGCCAAGAACGCTTTGTCTTTGACAGATTCCATTTTGCCGCGAGTCACGAAATGACAGGAAAGCATAGAAGTAAATATACATAGACCACCACGAAATCACAGGAAGGCGTGGCCATGCTTGACGGAGAGCAGGGGCATTTAACTAAGCTTTGGCCTCGAAACTCATTTGAAACCGCCACGCCCACCTCAAAATTCTTATAGAAAACGAATAATATGGCTAAAAGCTCAGATCTCATTGGTGAGAACAGAAGGATTGGTTTGATCTCTCGCTCTCTACCATAATGACTCGTGTAACAGAAAGAGATGACGGAATTTTGACAGTTTCAAATCATTCAAACAAAATGACAGTGGTTTATTTATACACGCGGGTTGTCATTTTCTGCCGAAATACTATCATTTCCGTCGAAAATATTGCGTGTTAATGTTGTTCGTGATAAAAATACAATATAAGCCAGTATAGTGTTAGCGAGTTACAAACATATTATATTCAACCTACCTACGTAAGTTCAAGTTTAAAGTGAATTAACAGTTTTAGGTTATTCGTTCGGTTTTTTGAACAATGCTTCATACTTGACATTATGTCTTCCTCCACAACGTATAAATGTTATTTATTATATCGATAAACTTATTCATGTTATTGATTAGTGTTATCCTGTATTATCTTATTGTTTTGGTGAAATTAAAGATTTTTTAACATATGTAACCATGAGTTCATGAGGCTGAAAAATGTCGGAATTCTTCGTCATACTGTCGGACAATCATGTTTTGGAAATTTTCTTCAGTGTTTTTGCAAATTTCTTGTCATTTTGGGTTTCTTCTTCTCAGATTTACAAGTTTCATCTCAAGGAAATGCACTGTAAAAGTTTATTTTCTTAGTCAGGCCCTTGGAAAACATTTCGACATTTTTCTGCTTCAAGGACATTTTTATTTTTAAAATATTTTTTTTGGGCTAGTGAATGAATGGAGTAGGCCGAGAGCAATTATATTGTCTATGGTTGCATCTTACTTTTAGATGACCTTGAGTTTTTTCTATCTTGTCTACTGCTCTTTTCCGCACGGTAGGTACTGCTTGTATATCTGTGGTTAAGTACTGTATAATTCTGTTGTATACAAAAAGCCCGAAGATATCGATCTAGAGAGTGGTATATTTATGACGGAGAGGCTTGATGCGGGCTGTCAAGCCCATAGATATATAACAGCATAGACAATAATAGACAACAATAGACAACAATAGACAAAAAAACTACGTGCTTGCGATCAAGCCGCTTGACCGTGTCCCAGTCCCATTTTAAAGACAGAAAATGACTAGATTAGTGCGACCTACCTTAGACAAGAATCTTCTCATGCGCATCTTACAAACTTATAAAAAAATATGTTTTAAATATTACTTATAAAACATTTTATCGCTTATTATTCTTGCTTGTATTGTGTATTGTAATTTTGCTCAGTTATAGTGATATTGAAGTTGTTCTTTTCATTTTTTTAAATCGTTTTTCCGTGTTCAGGTTATCGAGAAGGAAATTTTAAGGACGGGTTGTTTTATTTATTTTTATATTTACGTTTTTCGAGTGCCGACAATAATCGGAATGACACCATTACTAAAAAATTCTCAGAATATAAAGATCCACATCCATTATTAGTCTACGTCCACATCCCAAAAGCACGAAAATACCCTTATTAAATAAAAAGGGTTTTTGCAGATAGTCACACCGCCATCAAAATAATCGAGTATAAATTATTGACATATTGACGGCTCGAAAGTCATTTCTTCTGTGTTCAAAAGTTACAAAAGTTAACCGTTTTGTAAATATTTAGTTTGTATTTACAAATATAACATAATAAGTTTCTAGTAAGTGTAGTTTTAAGTTCGAGTTCAAGCCATAATCAAGTTAGCACCAAGATTTTCATCAGCCCAAAAGTTATTGTTGATTTCCAAAACGGGGAAAATGGAATCGGGAACTTATCCAAATGCCGTTGAACGGCAAAACGGACCCGCCAAACTCTCACACAATAAAACTACCTGAATGATTTTTCCCAGCTGAAATACGTCAACCATACTTTTGTAGATGTTAATGTCGATTTTGACATGGACCATAATATGCATTGATATGCATCTAGCTCAAAGGCGCGAGATCGGTGTTACCGTTACTAAACCTAAAGCCACACAGGTTTTTTTTAAACATAACATATTGCTTAGATGTGCTGGATTCTACTGACATATATCTTGGTGAAGTGCCTTTGGTGGCAAACCAATGTGTATTTCTGAAGATCAGTTGTACTCCATACAAGAAGGACAAACCTTACAGCATAAGTGCTTAACTATTCCAAGAGTTTTTGAAAATGTCCCACTTATGGCCCAAAGAAAATCTGGAGGACTGGCTAAATAACTGGCCTAATACCGGAAAAGCAGTTGTTGCTAAGCACCCCGGGGCACAAATTTCAACAGTACACGCTGTCAGGTATTATTGTTACATTTAACCAAAATATGATTATAACTTGTATTTTGTACTCTCCTTTTTCTCATAACGGGAGGGTCTGCCTAAATAAAATTTCAAAAATGTGATGTGAAGACAACACAAAACCTGCTGAAATAGCCTGTTGTGTACGCAGATCTGTATAGATATACGACTTACATATCTGTGCGGTCCGGGTCGTTGTTAATATTATATTCACCGTATTAATTTCAGAAGACCGACTTTCGCATGAAATACTGGAAATTCCAGAGGGAATGCGTCTAGAGACTGTGCGAGGAGTGACCGGGCCTGCAATGGACGGATGACGCTGAAGTAGCCCAGTACAGAGGCAGAATATGATGTTTAACATCCCCCAATAACTAAGTCATTTTCTCTCTTTAAGATGATCCAACGGGGAAGCCAGACACGGAAGTTCCTGTCGATGAAGAATCATACTTCGCCTGTGTTTTTGAGGCATATCTGAACAAGCATCGCCTGGTCTACGCTGGAAATATGTGTGGAATCCTTACGGAGGGAACCTCCCTTGCCAAGGGGGAAGGCTACCTGCCTCATAAACACTCCAACCAAGATGTCGTGGAGAAAATTACGAAACTGCCGTTTGTCAAATTAAATACCTCCAGCAGTTTAAATGATGAATGGCAAGTAAATTTGTTCAGGTAAACTTAACATTATTCCTAAGGAAGTGCGGTGTGCCCAAAGAACATGAGCTCAATTTTTCTTTACTTCTGGCGAAATTGATCAATAAGTAATCAATTACACTGGCTTATATTGGGTGTAGAAGTCCAAAGGTCTTAAGTAAATTAGTTTTCCTTCAAATTGGTGTAGATTATACTTCTAAGGATTTTCTATTCAGTACCTATACATTATTATTTACTCGCAAAATTTTAGTAGGTAGTGAAACATTTTACTCATAAAATAATACATAAAAAACAATCTCTAAATAGTATAAAACAAAGTCACTATCGATAAGAAAATGGAAAGAATTCAATCAAAAACCCTCAGAATGATTATTGGAGCTATGAAGTCTTCTCCAATTAATGCGCTTCAGGTGGAATGTGGGGAGCCTCCATTATATTTCAGAAGGCAATTCCTTGCCAATAAATATATTTTCAAGGCTTTATCGTTATCACATCATCCTATTAAACAAAGTCTTAATCGGTTAAGTGTTTATTTGAATTCTAACAAAAGATTGAGAGAAAAAAAATGTTTTCCGCTCCTAATTAAAAGTTTTCATCTCTATAATTCTCTGTCATCTTCCCTCCAATATCTTCAAGACAATATCTACAATACAATATTACATTTAAGGCAATCACTTTAATGCCGAACACAATAACATCAGACTTTCAGAAGAATATTTTATCTTCCCCAAATAAATTTAAAAATGTGGATGACTGTTTTAAAAGCATTGTGGCTTCAAAATTCCCTGGATTTTCCATCCTTTACACAGAACATCCTTTACAGCTGAATGTTTTGCAATTGAACAAGCGCTAAATCAAATCCAGGTTCTCAACATTCATCGAGCCTTACTATGTACTGATTCGCTAAGTGTTCTAACTAAAATTATGTCAAATATTCTATGGTATCCGGAAGACAATACTATATGTAATATAAAAAATCTTCTCAATTCTCTAAGTGAATCTGGGTTTGAGACGATATTGGCCTGGGTCCCTGCCCATTTGGGTATCGAGGGTAATGAGATGGCCGATTCTCTCGCCAAATCTGGTTCAGATTCCGGAACTATCCCACTAAATTTTAGAATTCCTATCTCCGATGTCTTCCCGATTCTTAAATCCAACATGACTCGTGCCTGGGAAGAAAATTGGGCAGTCTCCAAAATAAGAACTGGATCTTTCTATGCTGGAATTCAAAACCATATCCCTGCTAAGCCATGGTTTCACGGTAAAAAACAATTCATTTCATGTATTTCGAGAATGAGAATTGGTCACTGTTCAATTGCATCTCACTTGGCTAGAATTAGAGTTTTGGATGATCCGGTCTGCCAGTGCGGTGTGGAAGAGGAAACCCTCGACCACGTTTTCTTTAACTGTAAAAACCATTCATCTTTCAAGAACATATACCGCCTGCTTATTAAAATCACACACCAGTCCCCCCTTAACATTTCACACCTTTATCTCTTAACAATTCTCGTGTTCATACAGCTTTATGTAAGTTTATTAACCTGAATGAATTCAACATTTAATTTGTTTTAGTGATCTAAATGAGTCCAATATTTTTTTTGTTTTATTATTCTCCCAATAGCAAATTTTTTATCCACTTTAACTGTTACCGGCACAAAGCACTCTTTTCAGGGTGAAATGCCTAAATCCAAAAAAAAAAATATATTTTTCAAAATTTAACATCTTACTTTACTAGATAAAATAACGATCTTTCAAAATCAATTTGTGTTTTTTTCTAGAAAAAAGTCCATACGTCTAAAACTGGCCTCAAAAATGCCAAATTTCAGGTCAAGTCTACCTATTTCGCCTTGACAATTCTCATACACATAAGGAAAAATGATTTATCACTCAAAACTCAACAAAATATTTACACCCGCTATTCATCACACCAAAAATGTAAAATTCCTCCAACAAAAACAGCCTTCGTCCAACGACAGTTCTCTTATATAGCGCCTAAAATGTTCAACTTACTGAGTATTGATATTAATACATCGAAAACTGATGATCTTTATGCCATTAGTGTACAGAACTGGTTATTTGCTCAGGGAAGGAAATATTATAAAGAATGCCTTACATCTTAAAACTGTTCTCATTGTTTCATATTTCAGAATAAAAATTTTATCTCTAAATTAACTTCCAACAAAAACTTTATATTACGCTGATGCGATTTTTCTTATTTTAATTTCTATTATCCCTAACATTATATATAATTTTTATTTGTATCCTACTTCATTTTTATTTTTATTTTACAAGATTCACCTACTTTAACTCCTTTCCTGTTTGTGATCATCTACTTAATATTATATATTCAGAATTGGTTATTTATGAAGGGAAGGAACTATTTTAAAGAATGCCTGACATCATTAAATTAAGTTCATTTGCTTTATTTTCCTTTTTTTCATTTAAATTCTGTTTAAAAATTCTTTTTAAAGTAATTAATTAATTTATCTTTATTTTCATTATATCAACAAATAAAGTTGATATAATGAAAATAAAGTTGTTTGTTGATTTGCCCATTTGTATTTTTAATTATTTTATCTCATTAAAATCAACAGTTTGCAATGCGGTTGGTTTATTCTTATGAAATCTACTAAACCAGTTAAAGTATTACCTATTTTACAAATAAATTGCATTTCACAAAATAAAATATTAACAAAAGAACATGTATTACATTTATATAATTTTCGCACTACACAAATTTCGACTACCATAATACGGACATGTGTCTAGTGTGGTAGTCGAAAACCATGTAAAAAACTGGATACAAATATATTTTAAAATTAAAAAAAATATACAAAAAGTTCATAAATTAGTATTATTAAATTTCATAGATAAAATGAATTAAACATATTTTAAGAAAAGGGGGACATTTATATTTCGCTACTAATTATTTTTTGTGATGGATTCTCTGTCGAACTTTTGAACCTTCTTTTTATGGAAAAAAATCGTGTTTTTGCAGTTTTTGTAGGGACCGAAAAAAAACTTCTTAACCGAGTTTCAGTGTAATATAAATTAGATATATACCTTCAGAATATTCCTTCAAACGAGGATTCCACACTGTTGAAGCGCACTGTAGGTGATTCATCAAATGAGGATTCCACACTGTTGAAGCGCACTGTAGGTGATTTATCAAATGAGAATTCCACACTGTTGAAGCGCACTGTAGGTGATTTATCAAATGAGGATTCCACACTGTTGAAACGCACTGTAGGTGATTTATCAAATGAGGATTCTACACTGTTGAAGCGCACTGTAGGTGATTTACGACATCTTATAAATATTATTTAAAGAATAACAAATTTAAATGTTAAATATTACTGCCACAGCACTAGAAGTTATTCAAATTCTCCTGCAAAGGGTTTCATATAATTTCCACAGCTTTGTCGTCAGCAAACATCATGGAAAATGCTGGTCAAATGTGAATAAGGTACTTATATGATGCAATTCCGGAGAAGTTACACGGAACAATTAGGATTTGGTGCTCCCACCACCAATTTTTATATAAATGAGCACCTTACATTGAAAAATAAAATCCTATTTGCCAAAACACGAGCCGCCGGAAAAGCTAACGGCTTTAAATACATATGGGTGCGGAACGGCAGTATTCTGGCGAAGAGGAACGATCTATCTCGGGTTTTCACCATTCGCCGTGAAGGAGACCTTCAAAAGATAATCACACATGAAAACATGTGACTACAAACATGTTACTGCTGTCTTCGGTATCCGCTTTCTCACAGTATTCTGTATCCTGTAATTTGTTTCTTTCAAAGCTACTTTATATTTTTGTTTACCGCGCAATATCCCTATAACTTTAAACCAATACCATGTTTCTCACATATTCATTCACATTCTAAA
The DNA here is from genome assembly GCF_061612785.1 of Hesperophylax consimilis. Classification (NCBI taxonomy): domain Eukaryota; kingdom Metazoa; phylum Arthropoda; class Insecta; order Trichoptera; family Limnephilidae; genus Hesperophylax; species Hesperophylax consimilis. The sequence continues at coordinate 36,628,500 of NC_142841.1, forward strand.
ATGTCAACATATTTCACATTCCTTGATCTAATAAGTAGTCTATGTTTTTTATGTAATTTCGAAGCCTCATATGCCCTGCATAATGTATCACTCGTGCGATTGTGGAATATGTCAAACGGCAATCCTACTCTGGTAAAATGATCTCATCATCATCTATATCCGTTTATTACCAGAACTGTGGTGGTATTAGGACCAAAACCCAGGAGCTACTAATTAATGTATTATCGAATAACTACGACGTTATAGTTCTAGTTGAAACATGGCTTGTAGCAAGTATAAATACGGCTGAATTCATAGATTCGCGTTACACGGTGTTCCGACGTGATAGGGACCGTACACTCACTGGTAAAATGGACGGAGGCGGTGTGTTGGTAGCAGTGCGCAAGGAGCTTGCATCTTCCCGGCTCGATGACTGGGAAAATGGTCAAATCGAACAAATCTTCATTTCTATTCCGGTAAGGTCTTTCAATCTCATCATATGTGCAGTATACATACCTCCTGCCTCACAACCTACGGTCTATGATACGTTCTCCGAAAACCTGGAATCTGTATATTCATCACAACCAAATAATACTTTTTGTGTACTAGGAGATATGAATCTACCAACTCTGACTTGGTCATTTTCCGAAGACAGCAGTCAAGGTCTCGCCTCCTCAAATACGGCTGCATCGAAAACTTTGCTTCAAGCAATGTCATTGATGGACTTACTCCAATATAACTGTATACCAAACCATAATGAAAAATACTTAGACCTCGTATTCTACAGTCGCGAAACAAATGTTAAACGTAGCAACAACCCTCTCCTCTCAGAGGATAGACACCACCCAGCCCTTGAATTTGATATATCCTTCGTAATTCAACCAAAAATCAAAAACAAAATACAGCGTAGGCGCAATTTCAGGAAAGCTAATTATGCTCAGATTAATGAGGACATTAATTGTATTGATTGGTTATCTGAAATCGCAAATTTACCAGCCGAAAAAGCAGTAGATCGATTCTATTTAAAAATAAACAGTGTAATTGATAAGCTTATTCCAGTATTGGCACGACGAAATGACAAATTCCCCATATGGTTTACTCCAGAACTTATTAGGTTATCAAGGAAAAAAGATAAAGTCTGGCTCAAATGGAAGACATATAAAGGTCTTTCTGACTATCGTGAATTTTCCTTCTTACGTGCTACATACAAAAAATTGACTTATGAAACCCGAAGGTTATTTTTTGACAACATCGAAAGTTCATTGCAAAATAATATCAAAAGCTTTTGGTCATACATATCCTCATTAAAATCGTCTGATGGATACCCTGCTGCAATGTCCTTCGAAGGGCGCAAATCTAACGATGCCCAGGAAATTTGTGATATGTTCTCTGAATTCTTTAAGTCAACATTTGAACCTTCCTCTATCAATGACCCAATTATTAACATTGACCAACTCGAGGAAGTTCAGGGTATCTATTCCAGAGTCTCTACCACGAATTACTCGCTATGCGCCATCTACGAACGTAAATCTCTACGACTTTTGTCATAAGTTCTATATTTATGCATTCTTGAGTGTCGCACGGTTGAAGAGATGACTGTGTTGGCCACCCTGTGAATATTGTCTATGTTTCTGATGTGTTTGAGATTTCTATGGAGTTAATTTGAAATGTCAAAAACAAACCGTTGCCGCATCGTCCTGTCAACGTTTTTATTTTCTTCCCACTTTTACTGAAATGAATGGCGGTGGTGGATATATTTCGAAATGCCAGAAAGATCTTTTAGTAGAGCTGGTTGGTGCAGACGCCGAGTTGATGTCTGGCAAATTTTCATCCAATTTCACCGTCAGGGAATCCAGAAGAAGGTGGACGGTGATCGCCGAGAAGCTGAATGCTCTCGCTGGGGCAAACAAAGATTTTAAACATTGGAGAAAGGTTAGTACATATTTACTAATTTCCATTATTTATGTATATCGTACGTTTAAAATTTATTCTTGTTGCTCGAATGCTTCGTTTATTTATTCAACAAAACGAATATGATGTTCATTTGGCGTTTCATTTTAACCTAATTTGGTTGTTAAAATTCACGCAACCTCATGAATTTTAACAACCGTCGATCGTTTCAAAATCTAAGAATATGACTATTTTAACTAACTATCCATCACGCTGTTTTCTCAGGGGTGGGCACAGAGGATGGACCGCCAAATAACTCGGTCTTGGCACACACTCCGTGTCTTATTCACATTCATACATCGTCTCATATATAATCTTCTGTTATTCTGGCTCATGACATGACCCGACTCAAGTATCTGATTCTCTTGATCGTGCCATGTCTTCCTCGGGCGTCCCCGAAATCTTCTACTATTCTCATTTGTGATCCCTATCTTGAATATTTTAAGATGTTATAAAGTGTATTTCTACATTACTTTTATATGTACTGTCAATAATGAATATTTTTCAAAATTGTTTTCAGACATGGCAAGATTTAAGATCCAAAACCAAATCGAAGAACTCCGCCTTGAGACAGCATGCGGCTGGGACTGGAGGTGGACCACCGGCGCCAGCAGCCCACCTAAGCACGACTGATGAGAAGATCCTTCAACTCATCAATCCTGTTTTGTTAACAGGCCACCTGGGAGTTGCAGAGTCAGCGGTGAATTTTACCTTCTCTTCTCCCGGAGGATCGCAACCTCCTGTTGCTGGCTGCAGCAGCTGGCAGTCTTTCGAGAGCGTTGAGGTACCGCTGCTCTCGGAGGCCCCATCACTCTCGGAGGCATCACCACTGTTGGAGGCAACACCTTCCTTGGAGGAACCCGTCACCATTGAACCTCCACCCGTGCAGACTCGGAGGCCAAATATGGCATCACGTAGAGTAGTAAATGCAGTAAATGCATCTAACAGATTTTTAGAACAGGGGGACCAGAACATGATAAACCAACAAAAATTTTTTAATGGGATGCTGGCATTAATGACGAGGCTAACAGATTCTGTTGAAATACACAACACACAATCAATAGAATTATTAAATACGATAATAAGACTGTTAGAAGAATCAAAGGCCAAATCTAACTTATAATTTGAAGTAATTAAATAATTCTATTGATTGTGTGTTGTGTATTTCAACAGAATCTGATTTGTTTTTGGGATATTGTGCCGTGTTGCGCTACCTCCTTCTTTAACCAACATTTTGGATAGCTTTACAGTGTCCATCATCCGTAGTAACACATCTGCCCTGATGATGGACACTGTAAAGCTGTCCGAAACGTTGGCTAAAGAAGGAGGTAACGCAACACGACATAATACTCCTTAAACAAATCACTATAATACTTTTTTAAACGTAAAAATTTTAAATTTGCCGTCTCATCTACTAGCCTCGTCATTAAAGCAAGCAGTATATTATTTGAATGTTGGATGCATTTAATGAATCTACCACTTTACGTGACACCGTATTTTGCCTCTGAGTTGAACGGGTGGGGGTTCAATGGTGAGGGGTTCCGCCAAGGAAGGTGTTGACTCCAAGAGTGTGCGTGCACGGAGAAAAACGAGTTACTAAGAATCTCGTCAACTTATTGGTACTCATGTTAAAAAAGTGACTGCAGGACGTTTCCTGATAAAGTTTGAGTAAATTCCCAATATATCGGAGGACGTATGTACTGTGCGTCTGCCCTGACAATTTATTCGGATTAAAATAAACATTATGTTACGACGTGATGATAATAATGTCGCATTGTATTAAAAGTTTATCAGGAATCCTATCCATTCATTCGTTAAGCGCTTGTAGTCACTTTTTTAGCCGGAGCACGAATAACATGATAAGAATTATCAATAAAGTATCAGTAAACACGAAATACATTTTTCTCTCTGTGAGAAATTACATAGTGTAACTTACACAGTGCGAACTATACAAACCGAAATGTTATATTTTCTTTTTCATGACCCAGTATGGTTACTTCACTAAATAAAACTAAATGTGGTGGTTAACTAGTGTCCTAGCATTTAGCTTGTATTCAAAATATGTAACATTTTTTATATGTAAGCATCATTTTTTTTGTATTTATTTATATATTTTTTAACTGGTTAAGTTTTTTTTGATACGTATAGGCACGTACATAGCATAAAATATAATACAGTAACAATAAAAAATCCAATAATGGATGTGCATGGACATTAGAGAGTGTGTACACAAATCAGTGGTGATTAAATAAGAAAAATATAGTACCTGTAGATAGATTAATGTGATTGATTTACAGGAGTTTCAGTGATATAAAATTATTTAAAAAAATATAAGAATTATTATATTATTCAACATATAATTTTTTGAAATGTTTCGGTTGACACCATTATATTGTTTAAAAATTGTGGTATTTTTCAACGTAATGAATGAACATTTTATTTTTCGCATAAACATAATGTGTTATACTTAAAAATTAACACCAAAAATGTAATTGTTAATACTAGAAAATATCAGACTTCACTGCAGTGTAATTTCTCTAGTTTATATTGCAAAATATGTTAAAATTGAACAACTGAAAACTGTTTTTCAGTGTACTTATTTTTTGTCCTTAGCTTGTACTACAAAATATATTGAAATTGTATATTGCAAAGTGCTGTCTTGTTTTTTGTATTATTTGATAAAAATTTCATAATATTACATACATTTTTTTAAGATCACACCATTGTTTTCTTTTAAAGATAATATGAATTATATTTAAAATTTTACATTACTACATTATTACAAAATACGTAAAAGTTGTTGAAATTCACTTTACACATATAACATCGCACGAGCACTGCAGAGGCAACTGCTATTGGCGGCGATGGGGCTTGCACAGCAACTGGCTTCAAAATAATTTTTTTATATGTTTAGTTTCCAACGCAACCATCTTTGTGGTGGGTGTAATAAATACATAGATGGTATTATGTCGGCCCTAAATAATTTAGTTAGTTTGCAACCAAAATAAGGTGGTGCTTACAAAGTTACTAATTATAATCATATGTACATATTATGTTTGCGTTGTCGCGTTCAGCCTCGTCTAGCCTAGTGTGTGCAGCTAATCCACCATCATTAATATTAATAAAACCAAAACACTTGATAAATAATATTATAGAATTAACAGAATAACAAAACGATAAAAAAAGATTCATATAAACATTAACGGAAATAATTTAGAACGATCCTATTTTGAAGAGCTCTACCAGCCACTAAATCTGGGTTAATTCTGTTAACAGCCCCAGGCCCCAGTTCGGCAGCCCTTCCACCAGCAATCACTCCTAAATCTAGATTATGATCAATCAGGTAATCTGGAAGATCAAATTTATCTTCTACACACATATTGTGAAGCACTGTGCATGCATTGATAATTCTGGACGCCTTTTCGGGAGCATAATGAAGAACCCTGTGTTTACAAAGGCAACGGAATCTCATTTTTAAAACACCGTTACATCTCTCTACAGTTGACCTGATTGATCTTAGTTTTGTATTGAACCTTTCTGCGGGCGATCCAGGTTCAGCCCTATCAATTTGGGTCATTAACCAAGGTCGCAAAGGGTACCCAGAGTCCCCCAGAAGATAATACCCTGATTGACCACGCGTATACAACTGCTTCAGCACAGGTTCCACAGAACACGACTTCCATATAAATGCATCATGAGTGCTTCCAGGGTAACGTGCATCAACATGCAAAATTCGGAGATCAGAGTCACAAATTAACTGAACGTTAATCGAATGGTAAGCTTTTCTGTTAACATAGATGTGTTCCGGAGTGACTGGATCTCTTGTGTTTGGCGGGAATATAGCCACGTGAGTGCAGTCGATGCACCCGATAATTCCTGGGAATCTATATTTATTGTAAAACCAAAAATAAACAAATATTATTGATAGAGCCAACCTCAAAATAAGTAAATAATGTGATCATAATATTCGTCTAATAAAAACTTACTTATTCCTTATCTCGTTTAGTGCCTGGATATTTGGGGGAAATTTTACCCATTCATTGAAGATCTCTGGTTTATTGAGGGCATTTACTACCTCCTCTAGTGCACGTGAAATTGAGGGTTGCGAAATTGCAACGTTCACGTTACACCCCACGGGCAATTGATAACCACCCGTGGCAAAAAAATTTAATGCTGCTAACACCTGTCAAACAACCAACAGATTAATTAGCAAGTTAATTTTCATGTGAAAACTGTCATTTTTTAAAAATTTTTTGTGCTCACTTTAGTTTCGACATCTAGAGCTGAAGAACGGGATGGGGGTGTCATGAACGGGGACACAGCGAGTATTAGCCGACGTACTAAGCCTTTGTTAAGCCGAAAATTCCTGACGAAGGCTTCGTCAGTTAAGTTGGCGAAAGAATCGACCCTCTGGCGAAACGTTCTTGCTGGTCTCAAAGCAGCTACCTCAGCTTCCTCTATGTTATGTATTGCAGTCAACACCGCCGGTAAATCAGCCATTATATTACCTATAACTCGGTATCTATGTCAGGTAATGATTTTAGCAAAACAAACTTATCAGACCCGAGTGGTTAAAACAACTTTGCAGAACTAAACGAATCCGATACCAACTTCGAAGGCGCGCGGGAAACGATTTTTTTTTTTTTTTGTATAAGGCAATTCACCAGGATGCAATGAGATTTTGACAGTTTTGCCGATCTCTACTGCTTCGACCCACTCGTTGTTTAAGTCGAATGAATTTTGACGTTTGGCGTGTAGTATGTACTTTCGGTGAGACTCAAGAATAACAAACTCTACCAGTGTATGTACTTTCGGCGGAAATTGCGAGCGATAGAGACTGGGGAATAGATACCCAGGACTCTGGACTTGCGCACATTCACACAATTAAACTAACGGAAAAAGAAGTGCAATCGAGTTTAAAATCGATAGACATAAACAAGGGTGCGGGTCACGATGGAATACCGGCGTTTTTCCTTAGATCTGCTGCGTCGTCACTGTGTGTGCCGCTTACCATAATATTTAATAAATGCCTGAGTGATGGGGTTTTCCCTGATAGGTGGAAGTTGGCCTATATTATACCGGTCCACAAGGGTGACTCGCGTCAAAGAGTGGAAAACTATAGGCCAATATCCATTCTCTCGGCGATCCCTAAACTATTGGAAAGACTTGTCCATGACAATATATATCCCCAGCTTGCTGCCAAAATTACTGAACAACAACACGGGTTTGTAAAAGGCAAATCTACCACGAGTAATTTACTTATTTACTCAAATTTCTTATTTACTAGCATGGATCGAGGCCACCAGGTAGATGCAATATATTGCGATTTCAAAAAAGCTTTCGACAAGGTTGACCACCTTATTCTTATTAAAAAAATTATGTACAACGGAATTAGAGGAAATTTATTACGTTGGTTTATCTCATATTTAACAAAAAGACAACAAGCCGTATCATTACGAGGACAGACTTCTACATGGGAACCAGTTACTTCTGGCGTGCCACAGGGGTCAATCCTGGGTCCGCTGTTGTTTATTCTTTTTATTAACACTGTTACTAAATGTTTCATGCATTGTTTATATCTTTTGTACGCTGACGACATAAAAATATTTGCCATTGTTCGAAATTTAAACGATTGTCTTCTCATACAAAGCGACTTAGTAAGGTTCGAAACGTTTTGCAATGAAAACAAAATTTACCTAAGTTACAATAAATGTAAACAAATAAGTTTTACTAAAAATCACAACGCTATCAAACACAATTATTGTATTGGTAATTATTTACTCGAGCGCGTTTACTGTATAAGAGATCTAGGCGTACTTTTTGATTCCAAACTCCACTTCGATGCGCACATAGATAATATTGTGAATAAAGCTTACAGCATGCTAGGATTTGTCATCAGAAACAGCCGTGAATTTCGAAAACCTGAAACATATCTTCTTCTTTACCACACTCTGGTCCGTTCTCAACTTGAATACTGCACCTCCATATGGAATCCACTTTACGATATCTATAAAGAAAATATTGAAAATATTCAAAAGAAATTTCTGCGATGCCTCAATTACAGAATGAGCGCACCCAAACGTGGGTACATAAATATGCTCTCGAGTTATAACGTCTCCACTCTATCTAACCGGCGAACATACCTTGATCTCATGACTCTGTATAAAATTTGTAACAGCGTTATTGACTGTCCCGACTTACTGAAATTGATAAACTTCAAAGTACCACCCAGAGTAACAAGGCTTAACGACTTATTCCACATTAGCAGGACGCGTACAAATGCTGGTGTCAGGGATCCAATCAGAAGAATGTGCGAATCACTTAATCAGAATCAAAACCTCAAGGACTCTGACTTATTTTTTGATACACGCACTACTTTTAGTAGAAAAATGAAGACTGTTTTCCTACAAAGTTCAAAGTAAACAACTTAGACATACTTCGTTTAAATATATTTATATATTTTTTACTTTCTGTTTAATATTGTTTATCTATTTATATGTATATTTTTTTTTGTTTTACCCTCTAAATTTTTTCAAAAATAATTTGTAAATTCTTAAAAGGATATTGCGCATTTCTTTTATATCTCTATTTGTAAAATAATATTCTTATGTATATATTTTTCCCCTATTTATAAGTGAAAATATTTGTAAATGTTTTCTGCTGTTTAAGTTAATTCGTGAGAAATAGTTTGTATGCAGGTGAATTCTCTAGTTGATGTTTCGTATATATTTTTGTCAATTGATATCTGTATCTGTTTTTTCTCCTTAATAAAAAAAAAAAAAAAAAAAAAAGTTTAAATAATTTTGTTTGATGTAAACGTGATCTTGTTTAGCAATTTTAGCATCCCAATACCTGGTATAGGATCGCTTCAGAATACTGATAACTCTAAAAAGGAAAAGAAATTAAATTATTAGCCAATGAAGTACATTAAGGAATCAGGAGCATTGTATCAAAGAACGAGACGTTAGCACCTGTATTCAACAACGGGAACGGGTCCTTTTTTCAATTGGTGGAGATAGATCGGTATATTTTCCGATGCCTGGAAGATTAAGCGTTGGCAACGCATTCTTTTTAAATCCCAGTAGTACCGTATGTGTGCTTTCAATCGCCCACAAACAAACGCACTTCTTGCTAGCACCGGATTATCGAATAGAATATCTGTCTGAGCAGCCTTTAACACAACACGGCATTAATTTATCACCTTGAAGAATTCAAGCACGCAATATTATTTTTAGATGGTTAAAAGAAAATTTAAAATATTTACGCTTATAACGTAAAAATCCGTAAACTTAAATCTTAGAAATGGCGTCTTGGAAATTTCCGTTCATTTTATCTGAGCATAGCCCATGTATGGCCTCTCTTTTTGCTACACGAATCGGTGCCCCGTTCTGACAGAGTGATTTTAGTTGAACGACAAAAGTTGAACAAAATGTCGTTCAGACGTTTCAATTTAACTCGAACCGATTTTGTTAATCATGATGGCGTCAAGTGAATTTATCGCTGCGTGCGTCCCTATGATTTCGGATCTTTTACTTAACGAACTGTAGAATTTGAAAAAGCATAAAAAACTTCCCTATGTGAGCTTAAAAATGGATTATAAGGATATAATTATAAGGCGTTAGAAGATACCGAAGGCTATCGCAATCATTTGCAAATTTTGGAAGAACAATTTGATGTACTGTTTTCTAAGATTCAAGAAAAAGTTATGGTCGCGGCTGTCCCGGCAAAAAGTAAGTTACAAATTACGCTAAGATAACTGGCAACGGGAGATTCTCTCTCAGGAGAGTCTGGCTTATATGTACAGTGTTCCAAAGATACCTGGCAACGGGAGATTCTCTCTCAGGAGAGTCTGGCTTATATGTACAGTGTTCCAAAGATACCTGGCAACGGGAGATTCTCTCTCAGGAGAGTCTGGCTTATAGGTACAGTGTTCCAAAGATACCTGGCAACGGGAGATTCTCTCTCAGGAGAGTCTGGCTTATATATACAGTGTTCCAAAGATACCTGGCAACGGGAGATTCTCTCTCATGTATATGTACAGAGTTTCAAAAAACACCATATCATGGTTTATAAAGTGTTCGTTGCAATAGTTGATATCCTAAAATTTGTTATGAAGATAAAAATAATTATTCTTTGAAACATTCAGAGACGTGTTATTTAATAATAATAACTAATAAGTTACAGTAACATTTCAAAAAGAATATTATTAATTGCAGTGTCACGGGCATTTGTAAACTTCTTCCTTCTGATCCCAAAGACAGGGGTGGCTTTGGTATAGATCCATTAACCTTTTGCACTCCTAATTTTTTTTTAATTACCTACTACCAACTCCTTAATTAATTTACAAAAAAGGGATAAAAAGTGGCCTCAATAAAAAGTTAAACAAAAAATTTTAAAATATGTAATTTTTATTACTCTTTCTTTACAAAAAGAAATGTAAAACTATATTTTCACCTAATTACTGAGTATTATTTTCAAGACCGAACGACACATGTGCTTTCTCGGCCACGAAATATTTGCTACTAAAAACAGTAAAAACAAATGTAAATACACAAACAGAACAAAATATTATGTGATAACAAGTGAATAGGTATAATAATCCTTTGTTATGTGTTGGGAGAAATCCCTTAGCGCTTCCTATTGTTACGCAGGTAGACAGGCAAGTACCTACCTACTTACATGCGTCGCAACCAAATAACTGCGCAGTGCATTTACAAGGTTAAAAATAATACGATTTTAAAAATTATCTAAAAGGCGAAACTTGACGAGATATATGTATTTTGCGTATTCGGAATATTCAGAATGAGATATAAAGTGTTTAAAAGAAAAAAAAATACATTTGATAATTTAAATTATTTTTCGAAATTGCGTTACTATAATGTCGAGTATGACTCGACATAGGAGTTGGTGTAAGAAATATAATGTCGAGCCACACTCGACAAAGGAGTGGTATGAGTTAATCTTAACATCATATCATCCGACCACTTAATACCATTGAAGTAGATGCCATGATGGTAGGAACTAGGTACGAGTAAATTAATCACTCAGTAGGGATGTCGACTTGAAACATATGTTCACACGTTTCGATTCAACTAAAACTTTCGATCAACCAAAATCGCTCTGTGTGAAAGGGGTAGTAGAGAGCGAGAGATCAAACTACAATTTGCTCTGATCCAATGAGATCTGAGCTTTCAGTCACGACAGTTTTGTCTATAAGAAAACGGGTTGGTGACGTCACGCCTCATCAGGGTTACAAGGTCAGACCGGAGATATACGCCCCTGCTATCCAACGCAACTATCTTGGTACATAGATTTTGTAGATCTTTTAAAATTATAGGGTAACTCCGCAATCGGTGTTAAAAACATTCATTGATAAAATGTACATGAAAGTAAAGTGTTAATACTTATTGATGACCGGTCAGTGGTTGAGTGGGCATAGCGCTTGGGTCTCACCCGAGCGTCGCGTGTTCGATTCCTCGGCTGGCTAAGTCCTCCATCACAACACAAGCAACATTTTCGGCTTTCTGTGGTGGTAGTAGGAGATTTTCAGAGATTGGAGATTGTTGGGTTATTCGTAACCTGGGAATGTTTGTCTTTCTTTAAAAAAAAAAAAAAATAAATAAGACAAATAAAGTAAAATAAGACAATATTTTGCTGCCGACTTCAGAATAGGTGAGTACCGGCAAATCAATTACTTATATTGGTATTCCCTTCGGATTACTAATACTACCTCCCACTTCCGGAACCCCAAAGCCGCCTTTGAAAGGCTTTTATCGACAATATGGGTAATACAGAATACACCAACACAAAATAAAAAAAGGTTTCAGTCTTGATCAAAACAAAAGGTGCAATAATTTATTCAAAATTTAATAACATTAAACAAAAGTCAAAAACATTTACAATACATAACATAAATAACACAAAACATAACTCAGGCATTTAAATTTCATGACATTACATAATTCTTAATGATATTCTAATAATTCACATAACTAAGACATGTGAACACCTCAGCATATAATGTTGTTCTCCTAGTGAGGTGTTCACAAAACACTAAAACATATTCCTGATTTGCACGCAGTATCTACCCATCATCCCCACCTTACTTAATGCGGTATTGTTGTCTAGAAAGTTATAGAATAGAGGGAAGTATGACTACTGACAAGTAGTGAGAAGGCAACAAGTAACAACTGAAGGACAGAATGCCAAACTGACTATAATCCAATTTCCAAGAGAGAGGAACAAGTTGTTCTTGGCCCTGGGTTGGCTGATTAGCTTCTAACTATCAATTACTTCATTTTAATCTCACCCAATGGTACATCCATTTTACACGTACAAATACAAATCGGCAACTACGATTTCTCAATAACCAGTTGGCCGATTGACCTCAGATTTGTTATATAACTTCAGTAAACTGGTTTTTTTAAAGTAGCAGAATAAGGTCGATAAAATTTTAATTTTACTTTTTATTACTCAGATAGAAGTAAGAAAAATTTAAGTGCACCATTTTTGTACGAAACAATATTACAAAAATATGTTTTTCTTCTGTAAAACGTGTATACAATTTAAAAACTACAACTGATTTTGATATTATTAAAACATAAAAAAACTCATTTTTATAGAAATAATATAGGTATGTACCTACATTCCACAATAAGTCATGTTTAAGTACCTTTAACTAATCCCAAGTATGCCTACCCACTGGCCTTGCCTGTGTGGGATTTTTGTAATACATGTTGTCTGGAAACTCATAGTACAAAGGGGAAACTGATGAACCTATTACAAAAGTATTTTTTTATTTTGTGAGTTTTTATGTTCGAGTAAATCGAGTCAGAAGTTGGAATTTATAATTTTTTTTAATTGGTAGTATTTTAAAATGTGTCGAAACGTCGGCCCGGCTACAAAAAGTTTTAATAGAAAAAATGTAACAAAAGAATTGAAATGCTCTGATCGAACAAAACCAGAGTATTTTCTGGGTTTTCCATGTGACGTAGATGCACCAGTTTGCCGCTTGTACTACAAGTTTCCAGACACCATGTATACACGGGGGGAGGGGGGGGGGGGATTAGGGCAACTGCCCCCCTTAACTAATTCTATTGATACCATTATATTCAGAATGAAAAAAAAAAATATAATAAAAAATAATTTACAAATTGCTTAAAACACGGTCCTAAACAACAACACCGCTTTCAGGCCACACAATACCCTCTATCCAAGGGACAAAGGTAGATATCCGCGTATTGGTCACCATGCAGGGTGAAGTGTTATACAAGGATTTCATCCCCACCAGCAGGTGAGTACAGGCCACCCTGGGGCTGTTGGAAATAGTCAGTGGGGCGCCGTGGTACCAGCCCTGAGAACAAATAAAGTGATAAGGTGAACACACTTCAAATGGCAGATTATTAATTCATTTTAATTAATTAATCACTTCTTTAAAACCGGTAGGTGGTCAGTGTTTACATTCATGGTCAATGGAAATGGTTAGGTTAAGCTAACCTAACCTAACCTAACCCTAGTAGTTCTGTGAATAAAAGTCCTCGCATCCAAAAAATGTATGTTTTCGTTTTTCTCTCATTAAATAAAAATTTCTTCTGAAAACTTAAGATTTGTAAGTAGGTACTTATATACCTACCTACTTAATCATATAATATGAAAAAGTTACCCAAATGATAATCCACGGGAGGAATTAATTAAGGAAGTCGTTTCTCCTTAATAGTAGATACATTCCGAGAGAAGAGAGCAATCAGAAGAAGAATAAGGACGGGTTGTTTCGTGGAATAATAACAATTCATCAAATTTCAAAGTGAATTTTCATGTTCTGTGTAGGTTCTATTCAAGTTCTATTATTATATCATTATTGGCCAAGGGCTTCACAAAGCTGAAATACTAACAGAACTTGAATAGAACCTTCACAGAACTTGAAAATCAACTTTGAAATTTGATGAATTGTTCAAATTCTGTGAAACAACCCGTCCTTAGAGATTGAATGTTACGTTACATAATATAGACATTATTTTGAAATTAAAACTAATTTTTATATGCAAAATAATTATGTGTTAATTAAATTGAAAAAAAAATGGTAGACCTGTAGACAAGCTGCCATGGGGCAGGCAGCGGGACTACTCTTTTGTTATTTATAAAATGTTTTATTATCAATATGAAATAATAAAAAACATCAGTATTATAATGAGCTCGGTGTACAATACATCCCAGCGTTACATACCGGACATACTCCAGTTGTGTTGACTGGGCGGCTGCAAATCTCCAGGTCATGTTTTACGCCGACAGGGTGAGCATACCTGTCAGCGGGGAATGTTCTAGAGCACTCCTCCTGAGATACTCTCTGCATTGTCGTCTGAAATGTTGAAAAACGTACCAACTAATTGTTTTATCCAATGAGAACAATCCGTATAGTATTACAATGTGAAGTGAGGTTTTGAAAAAGTGTGTTTTTTAATGTAAATACTACACAAGTCTCTCAACTACTCCCAACCGTCTAGAACCAGTGGGACTATGACATCCCCAATTGAGGAAGTGGGGAGGCGAAGGTGATGAAGAAGAGGAAGGTGGAGAAGTACCTGATCTGGTCACCAAACACGACTAAAGCCATTTCAAGATACATTCGATCCGGATGAAGATCTTTCACCAGGGCGATACTGAGAGTATCTTCCACTCTCGAACGTGCCACAAATATATATGTACATTACTTTTAATAAATTAATAATTTATCGTGAAATTACACGCAAGGATTTGAAGCAGCTACTTCTAAGTGTGTGCTTTTATCAACATTTCATTTCTCCTCTTCAGAGTGGTAGAAATACCATAAACATGTGGAGATCGGGAAAGAATTCAATAATGTAAGCTTTGTGGAAAAGTTTTATAAAGGGACCCTAAGATGGGTTTGACATGTAGAGCGAATGTACGGAGAAAGGAGTGGATGGTAGAATAAGTCTGGGACTCCCAAGGTAGACATGGCAAGTACTTGGGTCATCTCAAGATTCAGATTAACAGAACCTATGTATGAATGTGCATGAAGCGAGGAGTGTGTGTTAAAACAGAGTTGTGTGGCGGTCCATCCTCTCTGCCTACCCCTGGTTAGATATCTATTTAAACAAATGTACATTTAGTACCAGCCACAGCTGTCAATCTTATCGTTATCACATCATCGGTCATTGTTCATTCTGAAGGCAGAGAAATGTGTTCTAACCTTGTGGGGAGGTGTGGTGAGTAAGTCATCCCACCCAGTGAAGATGAAGCCACTGTCAGGAAGAGTTGTGCCGGTGTGGAGACAGACTGGGATTATACTGCTTGTGAATGTTACCCTGAAATTGATTTAATTTATTTCTGTAAAACTGTAAAGTGGTAGTGCAATGCAATAGTATTCCTTAACCCTTTAGGTGCGGTATGCTGATATTCCTGCATGACGCATGACACTCGTGAGACCTTGTCATCTGTTATTTGACATTGGAAATAATGGTAATAAAGTAACAATAAATTATAAAATTTCATAAAAATAATAAATATCGTGACATTACTTTTCAACACATGTAACATTGACTTGACATTGACTGTAACATTGTAATAATAATTACAAATAGATTCTAATGTCGGTTGTGACTCTGTCCGTAACTCTGGATCAATGAACTCTAGAACTTTGATTTTTTTTCTGGGGTGTTATGCCATATTGAGCTACCTCCTTCTTTAGCTCACTTCAGACAGCATTACAGTAATTACAAATAAACATGTAATTTCACATTCTATTACACATCTGCCCTGATCATGGACACTATAATGCTGTCCGAAACGTTGACTAAAGAAGGAGGTAGCGCAACATGGCATAATACCCCAAAAAGAAATCACCATAATTTAAAGACGTGAAAATTTCAAATCATATTCAGAACTTTGGTTTTGAATTTAAGTGTCATCATTTTCAAAATTGGAACTGATTTGTCGAGAATTCAGACTATCTGTGATGTTTGAAGGGTCTGCGCTAGGTATCTTTCTATATTAAAGTGTTTAGTGTGGCGCACAGTTTGCTGTAGTCCACCCTTGTATGCGCGCGAGTTCCCTACAGAGCATCAGACCATGTGAAGCAACAGTGGGCATGTTCCGCTAGCAGGACATGTAGCAAGAATGGAAGATAGGACAGGACATACGAGTGTTTGTTGGTCGACCTACACTGAGGTGGCACTATACAGGTGGAACTATTCCTGCTAATAAGTAATAAGGAACTTACCTAGGAGATGGGGAAGAGGAAGGTGGGAAGTACCTGGCCATTCAGATCTGTTCACCGAACACGGCTAAAGCCATCTCAAGCAATGTTTCAATTCTGAATGGTAGTCTTACACCAGGGCGATACTGAGAGTATATTCCACTCTAGAAAGTACTGCAAATATACTACATAATAAATTGTTAAAATAAGATTTACTATTTGAACCTCCGACCTCCGGATTGCTAGTCGAGAGCCTTAGCACTCGACCACGGTGGCCGTCAGATTGGTAATTGTAATAGCAAATGGTCTTTAATTGAAATTCCAGTCGCACCCATGAACTTATTTGTTTTGTGAATTTTACTAACATTATTCCAAAGTTTTGTATAATTATGAAAAGCTTACTGTCTGTCAAGCTGCAGAAGGGCGATGTCGTTATACGAGTGTGAGAAATTAAAGCTGTGTAGTGGGTGGGCGAGTGTTTTTATCACATTGTATATGGCGTCAGGGTTGTACTGAGGTGTAAAGTTCCCCCCCAATCCGACGAACTTGACATTCTCTGATCTGAAACAAAACAAGTGCAGGTTAAGTAGGTCTAATTGTCTAATACAATCACTACGTCATCTGAGATTCACTAGCATAATATATTTGTTATGGTTTTATATTCCCTTGAGCGAGTCCAACATAAATTTTTACGTTATATTAATTTTAAATTGGGAATATTCATCGAAAACATTAACTACCCCTCTCTGTTACAATTATCGGGACTCGATACATTAAAAGAAAGAAGAATTTGTTTTGACCTATTTTATTTATTTAAAATCGTTACCAACCTGTTGAACTCCCTTGAACTTCTTTCGTTAATATGTTTCCATGTACCTAGTCGATCAGTTCGTTTCAAATTACCCTATCATTGCAACAATACAGGATCTAATGCTGAACTCAATTTCATAATGAATCGCCTACATGTACTTAGAAATAAATATGTTTTGGATGAACCTATAAATATTATTAGTTTAACCTCATACAAACACTACTTAATTAAAACTGTCTCTCAGCGCTTCTCAGATTGACTATAATCAAATACAGTTTTAAAGTATTAATTTCTTAACACTCATTACATAATATCCGAGATTTATAATATGTTGTATTTTATTTATAATAACCTACTCATTGTACTTTTTTATGTTGATACTACTATTTCTATTGTTCTCTTTTATGTATTTTATATTTATATTTTTTTTATCTATGTATATTCTGTGTTCATATGTAAAACAATTGTTATTCTTTTGTAAAAGCCGCTATAATCGGCGTTAATAAATAAATAAATAAATATCAAAGGAAAACCGCTGATTCAATTCAATTCAATTTTTCATTCTTTTAAAAACATTACAAAATCGTTAATTTCAAAGATCCTTAAAATAAATTGCATTCATATAAGTCGGTACATACATACTAGTATTACAAAGCAGTATTTAGTGTAGCTATACACTATGGTGTATAATTTGTAAACATGGAGTGAAAAATAAAATAACTGCGTACCATACTAGCGACAACAAAGATGCTGTTTAAAGGCAACTTCTTAAAAACTATATATATATATAATTGTCGATATCGGAATTGATTCTGTTCAACTACTGACTCATCTCGCTAACTTTACTCTTCGAACAGTTCGAGAGAGTTCTTAAGGCTCCGAAGAAAGCGTTCAAAAAGATGAAGTAGATTGTTTGAAGGGAGATAGTCTCACGGCTATGCGCCGGTGCCAAAGGATCTATGATGCTCGTTCCCCGGAGCATCTTCCATTGAAATACCGGTATTTACTTGTAATACTTGTATCCCAAATTCAACGGAAACACTCCAAAAACAATCTGTATCTCTTAAACTTACTGGAGGTCTAGCACGGTCAGTCGATAAAGCCATATGTCATATATGGTCAACAATTGATAAGAAATGATCCGACGGCCGATAAACATATTTTAGGCCTCCATAGCATCAGATAAGCTTCGTTTAACTGTCAATATACACATCTTCTTTAATAATGTCGTTCGTTATGCAAAATTACTGGCTTATTAACGAACAGAGTTGAACTAACGAAGCTCTTATAATTGGAAAAGAAGTCGTATAAGCGGTGAATTAAGGCGGGTACGGGTACCGCCGCCCCGAAAACTATTTATTACATAACCAACACCTCTGTCATAGCTAATAGTAAGCTCACTTCATCAGGAGCACAGCTCCTGATGAAGTGAACTTGGTTCATGAAACATGTTGAGATTTTGTATCGAAATAAAGTGATGTAAACAATGTTATTTGTGTTTTAATAAAAAATAAATATTGCCATCACAAAGTGAAAAGCAGTTAGAAGAAGTTTTCTTCGAAAAATTAATAGTAAGCATAATTTCTTCTGAAGTCATACGATTTATTGGTAGATATTTAATACGTGTTTACTTATAAAACATGGTTTTTGTACCGTTTTTTAAGGACTAATACAAAAAGGTCTCAATGACATTTCTGTTTTCAAATATTCTTCAGGCAGGTAGGTGCCATAATATTGTAAAAATGCAAATAAGGAAGTAAACACGACAATTTCACATAAAGTAATCTTTACTGAACAATTTAAACGGCCACCATTCTGAACCCAAAACTAAACATACAGACGGATGAAATGCAAAACGGTCGAGTTAAAAGAGACTTCAATTCATTCAATTATGTGAGGTAAATTTACTAGATCGCCACTTATACCACGAGTTTCCAAACACGTATATTCCACAAGTTTGTGAAATCTCGTCTAAAATGCGCTTAAATCTATAAGGTTAGATCGTTCAAATATCAAACCAATTTGTGTGTGTTTATTCATCGTTGCAGTCATTATTACAAGGAGTTGAACTTTTAAATGAAGAAACAATAAACTCACCCAATTGCTGTAATGGCGTATGCAGAGCACACCACCCACCTGTCACTCAGTAATGTCACTGGATGCCGCCGCCAGGAGATCTCTTCTCTCCGACCTGATCCAAGTCGTCCCTGGGAACACAACACATCTTCATATTAATCTCTAAGAAAGTGTTGTTTTAAATTGCTCGCAAAATGTTTTCTGATTTTCGTTTTTTCATTTGCTTTGTTCATTTTTTACTGCCAACCATCTGGAACCAGTGACACTATGGCATCCCAAATTGCTGTGTGTTGTGAGGCTGAAGGTAGTGGGAATGGGAACGAGATGCGGAAGAGAAAAGTACCTGCCTATCTAGATATAATCACGTATGACCGTGTTAAAAATAAGGAAATTGTCACCAAACACGACTAAAGCCATTTCAAGCAGCGTTTCAGTTATGATTAAACTGTACTTGTATATTATATACTATTTTAAATGAATACATAATAACACAACGTGACCAAATTGTCTATTCGGGTGCCCTGGACTGGCCGGAGATGGTAGGGCTATATCACTTGAAGTAAAATATCGTAAAACATCTCAGTATTGCCCCGGTGAAAGGCCATCAGAATGGAAACTTTGTTTGAAATGGCTTTAGCCGTGTTTAGTGGCCACCTGTTCCCCACTTCACTACCCTCAGCCTCATAATAACATCTACCCTGATGATGGAAACTGTAATGCTGTCCGAAACTTTGGATAAAGAAGGAGGTAGCGCAACATGGCATAATACCCCAAAAAGAAATCACGGTAATTTAAAGAAGTAATTGACATGTTAGTTTGGGTGTATAATATTAATTGAAAAACAATAAATTAAATTGAATATAAATATTTTAAATACACATGATTATTAATTATTTGATCCCGTTACCACTGAATCCAGAGCCAAGGATTTTACCCGCCCGCCGATGTTTTCAGAGAAAATTCAGATCTATAGCCTTAATTTGAATTGTTTTTAGTTCCTTTCTATTAATGGTCTTTCATTTTTGTTTAAAAAATGTAGTTTTTCTCCAACATACTTAATTAATAAATAATTACATTTAAAAAAATCTTCCTAAGAATTTTTTAAATACTGTTTTCAAAACATGTCATAAAATAAGCATGAAAATTAGTTTATTAAACATGATAAAACAAATATTGATTTGGAGAGAAACATGCATTACAAATTGATAACCACTTCTTTACCAACCAAGTTTGGAGATAACTAAAGTACAAAATAATGACACGTGGAAATTTAACATCCCCAAAATACATAAATGTATTGCAATCAGAGATGTGCAAAATGGGTAACCAAAACCATTTGAAATGCAAAATGGAAATGGGTCAAAACTTTTCCATTTGAAAATGCAAAATGCAAAATGGTTTTTAGAAAAGCATTTCAAATGCAAAATGCAAAATACCTATTTTCAAAATGCATTGAAAATGCAAAATGGTTTCTCAGGTCAAACAATTAAAATAATTATAGATTTTTTAAACAGTTTTGTCATTTAATAAAGGACATCAATGTAGAACAAACATATTACATGATGGTAAATCAAAAATGCCACGACTATGGATTATGAACCACAAAAAATTTGCGCAGGACAAATGTTGCCAACGTAAAAACATAGAAACAGCTATCTAACATTTAATATTACAGCGTCATGGCCCCATGTTCAGTATTTGAATCAGTATTTTTTGTAATGGTATCACTCAATTGCCAGGGTTCCTACCAGGGAGCAACTTGACAAATGTAAATTATCTCTCATAGCGAGGTTGAGGACCGACTGATATTTGGGGCTTATGAAAAAAAGATGAGTGGAGATAGTAGGAAGAATGTTACAAAAAAGCATTTAAAATGGAAAATGCATTGAGAAAAGCATTTAAAATACAAAATGCAAAATGGTTTTTAGAAAAGCATTTAAAATGCAAAATGGAAAATGCCCATTTTGCATTTTGCATTTCCATTTGAAATGGATTTATTTGAAATAAAGTACATCTCTGATTGCAATGAATAAGCAAATAGTACGGAAGTACGCGTCTGTTTGAATGTTGCTTATTTCAAGAACGACGGTCTAGGATGAATGTAGTTTGTATATACTTGACTGGCCACGCACTAGGCAGCCAACATGATCTGCAATGTGTATTAGGGCTCTATGGAAGCCAAATATCGTCGGCTGTGGAAGCCAGCCTCAAATGTGACTAGGGTACATGTGTGTGGATGCCTCAGTCCTCAGTCCTCACGCACTTGTCGTGGCAGCCAGTAGAACTGGTGATATTGGCTGCTACAAGCTACAACTGGCTGCTCCTTTATATGGCGGCTGCCTGGTGCGCAGCCACCCCAACTCTAAGATCATGATTCATGTGTTAATAGCAATGTTATATAGTTGTGAGTGATGAATACTTGGAACAGGTGGATGAGTTTGTTTAATAGTCACATGTTAATAGCAATGTAATATAGTTGTGAGTGATGAATACTTGGAACAGGTGGATGAGTTTGTTTAATTGGGAAGTATGTTTAGGAGAGGCTTAGGACTATTTAAAACGCAGCAAAATTCAGATATTTTATTAAAAATAGTATTTTTTACCACTATAATTAAGTTAGTTAATCAGCATTTTGAAAAGACGCCGATTTTTTTTATACCTACAGGACGTTAAATAATAGAACTAGAGTATTTTTTTCCATCAAGGGAATTTCATATTATTTTTTATCAACTCGGCATCTTGACGCTTAGATGGTTTGGGCATGTAGAGCGGATGAACGAAGAAAGTAGTGTAAAGAGTGTCGGGTCAAAAGTCAGAATAACGCAAGAGTATGTGAGATGAATTATGAATGTGAATAAAGCAAGGAGTGAATGCGAGAGCATTGTAACGGTCTATTCTCTCTGCCTGCCCCTGCCAGGAAACTGCATGAAGGCCAGTTAGTCATTTCAAGAAATTAATTAATATATAATAAATAAAGCTACCTAATGTCTGAAACTTACAATGAACGGGGCCTCGGCGGCAGTGCTTATGGGAGCCAGGTGATATTCTATGTTGGAGTCTGGTGTGTGCAGTGGACACAGGTTTCCCCGAGTCCAACCGAACCTTGTTTCTTGACACGGGTAAATTTTTTCCGGCAACTTTATGCAGTCTGTAAAGGAAACAAAAAAATTATCAGATGTGTATATTAATATAATGCCTCTTGTTTCATTACCTCGGTCAACTAAATTTGAACATATGATTTAATAAAATGAAAACGTTAATTTTTACACTTACGCTAAAGGAAAAACATAAAAATTATTTTTGCGGATGTGTTGTTTAGTAGGAGGTCTCGAAATAATAAATTGATGTTCCCTACTTAAAGTTAGAATAACTCTATTATTATGTCTAATAAGGGAACTTTGAAAAAAAAGTAACAGTTTTATCGTATAACCTACTATTGCATAGTTTTATTTTTATATATTAAATAATTAATCAATTTACAGTACAATGTATTAGAGAGTATAATCAATGTTAACTAAAATAATTGATACACTTAGTTTTCACTGCTTTTGATTTTTTAATGTTCCTCTTCTATAGAAGCTGCCGCTTGTGTCTAGAAGAGTGGTGAGCATCAAGATTAATAGTATTTAGTGTTTGTAATTATGAATATTAAAATTTATAATTAATTCAAAAAACATTTTCATCATTTTGGTATTTTTACATTGAACTTCTCTTTAATTGCTTTTAGTAGGTTTTATCGTTTTCTTTCGTATAACCTACTATTGCATAAATTTAATTTGAACAATAATAATTATTAAATTTCACACTCTGTATTAGGTGTATTTACAAATAAACTGAAACAGATTTTCAGACATGCAACATAATTTTATAATATGTATTTGTGGTCTGGTTTAGCAATACTCACAGTCTGCGGCCTTGGAGCCAATCGGTAGCTGAGTGACAAGTCCCTTCGGCAGCGGCGGACAGGCAGCCTCCGCGCAGCACACCAACTCCGACTCGTTATTAGTCAAATCACATTTCTGTAAGCAAAGAAAGGTCATGTTAGGGGCGCAAAGTCAAATATGTTATTATTGTCATAACGGGACATAAAGGGAGGAACAGTACCTGTGGAAAAATGCCTTTACTGGCGGCCTCCTTCGCTGTCTGGCAGTTGGCGAATGGTCTGCACACTCCCGCAGTCCCCGTGTGCTTCATCGTGCAGTTCATCCCTTCAAACAAACAGATACACCAAGGTTAAATAATACAACACAACATGACGATGAATATTTTACACGCAATCCACAAGTAATGTGCTTCAGTGGATTGATGTTATCCGGTCTACGGTAAGATGTGTCATCAAGAATTCCTAGTTACAAAGTTGCAAACACTCAGAGCTGTTCGAATTCCGCCTCAATGACTTTCTGCCTTTTGCAATGATGGTATTGTGGTGATGAGTGAGCCAAGGAAATCAACGAGCCATCGCATCGCCTACTGGATTTGTAATGAATGATGATTAAGTTCTGGGTACTATACCTTCAACCATTGTTACCAGAGGGCAGCAGACAATCTGAACGTTGGCCTCTACGTCGCATGTCTGAAAACAAAACAGTTTTGTTATAATTTTAAATTACCTTTTTAAAATTAATCTTCTTTATGATTTTGTTGTTTAGATGTGAGGGATAAAAAGGCACAGAAAATAAACGATTAGCTAACGTACGAAAATCGAACTCGGGACCTGTTCTCGCTCCGAGAGGAATGCACCAAGAAACAGCTGCCCGCCCTTTTTCTTTCAAAACTTAAGTTTGGGTTTGAGGCCAAAACAGTTAAAATAACTCAGAGTTCAAAAATATTATGAGTCCCCACTTGCATTCATTGTTAAATTAATATCTATGTTGCTGATGGATATCTTTTCTTAATAGACTCCCCGAATCGCTTTGGATGTCTAAATCGATTGCGTTTGAACGCTAAGAATTGTTGCATTGTGTATAAGTTATCATATCTTTGTTTATTAAAGGTACTATATTTATATTTATATGAAAAAAATTTTGTTGCTGCCACCGGACACTTCTTGTTTTTATGAAAGTGATTAAGGAAAAACAGCTGAAAAGAGAATTTCTTTCAAACAGTTTGTTCATTGCTGGTTTTATTTTTGATTAAATTAGGAAAAAATCAAATTGCCTTAAGTTGAAGAACTTGTTATTGTCAGGAATGGAAACTTCGGATATGCCGACTTACCTTTTTTTCTACCCTTCTACGGTTTCTCTCCTTTGCGCTGGTTCATACACAATACACTTAATTTTCACCAAATTGCGCAAGCTCACGATGGCTTTTCTTAGTTTCGACACGGTCAAAAAGGGGGCTCCGTAATCAGACACAGATTATGTGTTGACACTACGATTTTTTCAACTGAACTGGTTACGCTAAGTTGGCATGGGAAAAGTAGGACTTGGGTCGGTGGGCAACAATAATATTCACAAAGGAGATTAAAAAGAAAGGTGTAGGTAATACGATGCTAGGTACCAACAGTATTTAATAATTTTATCTTTAAATAATTAACTAAATTTATAAGTATAATAAAAAAATGAACAACCGGATCAAGCATTACTGCACAGGATGATACAGTATTTAAATCATTTTAGTTTTTTCGCAGTGGCTAATATGAGTGCCAAGATACGTTTATTTTTGCTTTCATTTTTATGCTCTTGATGAATATTTTCATCATGGACTGTTGTATTTCTCGGCCTGTGGGACTAACCTACTCTGGTCTGAGTACTCATATTCAAGGTGGGAAGGATCTTGTTGTTGAATTGAGTTGCTCCGGATTTCAAGCTGTGTGTGTTTATTTACTATGTAAGTGAAACCGTATTGCGAGCGCTAATCCTCTTAGTACCGGTATTTCAGTTGTTATTATAATTAGTGAAATTAATGTGGTTTTCAACTTTAAATTTGGTATGGTTAATTTGAGCTGAAAAACCATGATAAAATCCTGCCTTTTCTAGACGAAGAGGTGATGCGAAAACAAAATGTTAGCCATAGCAACAATGTGATTAGAAAAGCGACCCAATCTAATGGATATCTACACTCCAGAGCAGAACCTATCAACATCCAGAGCAGAAAAAAGGACAAATAAATTTAGTTGGTGACCCGAGCGAACAGAATACAAGTAGATCCAAAAATGGGATTGGAGTTTATAAACCTAACCTACGCATTAGATCGAAATATTTTCTTTAGTAGTTTTTTTATTAATAGAAGGTATTATTGTTAGTTTTAGATACGCATAAAGGGAAGAACAGTACCTGTGATAAAATGCCATTAGAGGCGGCCTCCTTCGCTGCCTGGCAGTTGGTGAACGGTCTGTACACTCCTGCTTTCCCCGTGTCCTTCATCGTACAGTTCATTCCTTCAAACAAACAAACACACCAGGGTTACACAACACAACATGACAATGAAGATTTTACCCATAATACGGAAATAATGTGCGTCAATGAAATTTTTGATAGTTAATGTTTGCTGGGCTACAGTACGAGTTATCATCAAGAATTCCTAGTGATAAAGTCTTAAACACTCTTCCTTTTGCAATATATAAAAGGTTTGTGTTACTGTACAGAAAACCAAAGCTACCATCGCAATCGATTTGATACGATTAATCAATCATGATTTAGTTCTGGGTACTATACCTGCAACAACCCCCTCGCAGCAGACAATCGGAACAGAGCCATCTGAATCGCAAATCTGAAAGCAAAAAAAACAAACGGTAAAAAAATAACTTGCATCCTGATGAACAAGCCATTATTTTTTAATTTAGTTCACGATTAAAAATAGTGCTGTAAACAAAGATTAAATAAAATTTATTAAATATAAATTAGATTAGAGACTGTAAAAGTTCACCTGAGGAGTGATTCCCTTCAGGACAGCCTCTACGGCAACGGGGCACTTTGATATACGAAGGCATTTGCCGGCCCGCCCTGTTTCAACTACCGAGCATTGATCACCTGCAAAAGCAACAATACCGTTTATGCAAGAATAGGTACATTTTATTGAGAAAATGATGATTTATTTAATAAATTAATTATTGGGTACTATACCTTCAACTACTGTCACCAGAGGGCAGCAAACAATCTTAACCGTTCCCTCTAAAGCGAAAATCTGAAAAAAAAATGGTTTAGTGTTCATTGTGATTTTAATAATGAATGAAACAATGTTAATAAGATTTAAAAAACAGAAAAGAGAAAAGACACAGAAGATAAGAGATTAGATCTCAACCAAGAATTGAACTCGGGTTCGCTACTCGCTCAGGGAGGGATACATCAACCACTGTGCTACTGAAAAACCTTATTTTAGCCGTCGAACCTTTTGGTCCTCTCATCTTCCCTCTTACTAAACCATTTTATATTAATATCTATTTAAGGTTATCCTTGCCAAGAGTTTTTTAATGTATTATTATTGTGGCAATATTACTTATTCTTGAAAAAGTCTCAGATTTAAAGTAAGTGCAGACACTGTCGTGTACAGTGGTACAGATTTCTAATTTACTATTTAATGCCTTTTTTACACGGTGCTAAAGATTTAGTCGTAATGCCAGTGCTGTCCAAACGTGAATTTAGTAAGTTGATGCCCCCACCAATACCACTATCCGGTGCACATGAGGCAATCCTGGCTTACTATCCTGGGTTGGCACAAACCAGAGCGGTGTACACGCTGCTAGGAAATTTTAAGCCAGTATCATTGCAGTGACTCCGGTAACCTCACGTCTACATCCGTTTATAGTTAATAATGAACAGCTTACTCCTTTTTAGCACCTGCTCCGGACCTGGTTGATTTTCCATTTTTCACAACTCTTGACGATATATTGCTTTTAATTTAAAATATTATATTAATCGCTACTGAAATCTATCAGATACGGAATAACGTTTTGGGGAAACTCTTGCAAGACAAATATAAGTTACATTCAAACAATCCTAAACTCTTTGACTTAGCTTTCGGTAAGCAAAAGTATTTATGTACAAAGAAGATAAATCAAATTATTGTATAAGTCAATTAATATATTACTTATTCCATGGATATTATGGTTAAAAATTGTATGTCAAAACCCCTTGTCGGATTCCATATATAAAGATAAAGTAGATCACACACACAACACAAGAATGTCCATTCCAAAAATTTACATATATATATATTGACCTCATATACAAAATGAATGCTTGTTTGTTTGTTAACTAATTATCTCTGCACTGGAATGAGATACGGAGTCGAATTAATGTTAACAGAAGGTAGGTTTTTAAGGGTTACAATGTGAATTTAATAATACTACGTGAATTAAATAGTAGAAAAAGTAGGGGATGCCCGAGAAAGATACGAATCAAATAATTATTTGTGGTAAAATGAGGCGAATGTGATGAAGGAAGAAATAGGCGTGGGGACAATACGACTAGGAAGTGAATGTCTTGAGAAGTCGGGGACACCCTAGAAAGATATGGTACGATCGAGTGAAACCAATACTTATGATAATCTTTCCGCTTTTAAAATACACCCAGTTGACAGGTACACGAGAATTCGCAACTATCTAGCGGATCTGTTTAATTGCACAGAAGCTAAGTACAAAAAGACTATATGTACTATCATATCTTCTGAATCATTATTAATTAAACCTAAGTCTACTCATATTAACTTATCAAATTTTCTGTGTACTTGTATTAATTTTATACTTTCTGTCGTCATTTTATGATCAAATGCCACAGTTAATTGTTATTTTTGTTTCAATTATTACAAGTGTTTGATTATTCTTGTATTGTGTAACATGCAATTATTGTGTATGGTATATTTATACCGTGGATGTTAAACAAATAAATAAATAAAATGCCAAAGGAGTTAAAAAGCGAATCAACCTGCAGGACTGAACTAAAAAAGTGGTTAATGGATCAAGATTTTCTATATTGTTAAATACATTAGTATCCATTGATTCAATGCGTGTAATTGTATAAATATGCCTTTGGGTGTTTAACAGCCGTTGTTTCCAACCTTTCCAAAGATCAATCTCATGCTCCGATCGGCCAAATGATTTGTTCCGTAACGTCCGATTCGCTTTTTCCAAACAACTTCACCGTTGGTTTTCTTAAGTGGTCCCGCCCACTTTCATAGACAATAAAATGACATCAAATTAAAAACTTTCAATGTTAAATTAATATTGACGAATTTATTATTGTATTTATTGTTAGTGCTTTTTTTTCAAATACTGTAAAACACAAACCGATATTTTATATATTTTTAAACAAACGTATGTAATATGAAAAAAATAAAGTGTTAGCTTGAATTTAATGCCACCGTGTCTTGGCGTCGCGAATATTTTTAACTCTGTCAATAGTTTTTATAACTAGTCATTTACTGAGGCAAGCTTAATCCATTAGTTTGGCTTCCTTAAATTGGTTGATCGCTCAGTCGTCACATTTCCGTTGGAAAGAGCGTAGTTGTGCTTTTGGGCAGTATCAGTGTTGCCAAGTTAGTATATTATATGCTTAATTTGGCATAATTACTCCATGTTTAGCATAACTATTATGCTTTTAGCATATAGCATATTTATTTGGCTTATTTTTACGGAAACATGAAAATAATAAAAACAAATTTTTTAACTAACAAAAATGATATCGATTGAAAAACTTGTGTCTCAATGGAGAAACATAGTTCACAATAAATGGGAATCCTTGACTTCCACTGTAGAGTTTTGGAATGAAGTCATGCAATATAAAGATGCAGCTAATAATAACCCCTTCGGTTATTTATGTCAGATTGCAATGTCTATTTTAACATTGACGCATTAAAATGCGGACATTGAACGTGTATTTAGCCAAATGAGTCTGGTCAAAACAAAACTCTGAAATCGTTTGGCGGTGAGAACCCTGAATGCCATTTTGTACGTCAGATTTGGCCTAAAAAGAGCAGGGAAGTGCTGTTATTCTTACACTGTTCCCGACAAAGTACTACGCTGCATTGGGACCAAAGAAAGTTTCGACTCCGTCTCTCAGCCTTCCACATCAGCTGCTTTTAATGAAGAAGAAGAAGATGAAGATAAAGATATTTTTGTTTCACTGATTTTATTTCTAAATTAAATTTATGTTACTTTTTTTTGGCATTTTTTAAAGTAATTTAGCATTTTTCTGGCATATTTTTCCCATCACTCTAGCATATTTTGAAGTAGTTGAGTTGGCAACAATGGGCAGTATTCAGCTAAAATTTCAGCTCAACGGTTAATCAATAGGAATGGGAATAACGGCCGCAAGTATGTTGTGAACCTTTGAGTGTCTGTATGTCTATGAGTATGTTGACTGTGTTATATCTATCTGTCTATGTATTCTAGGTCTTTGTATTGTAGTCACTTGAAATTTTGTTCTTTCTTATGTTTTTCTATATTGCGGCTACTCATTATATGTGTGCTTTAGTGTCATAATTAATATTGTGAATATGGCCTGCTAACAAACTGCTTTGGGATCTTAGCGGGTGCTTATAAAGAATAATGAAAAATAAATGTCTTTAGTGGTCATTATTATGCAGATTGTCATTTATTATTTTACAACTGTAAAAACTTTAAATTAATCTCGTTTCTTGGTTTTGGCATTTTTAAATTCGTATCCTGTCAAAAAAAACATCAGCGCATCGTCACCGAGCACTAGCCGATCATGTAATAGTTTTGAGCGGCTACACCAAGCTAACTAGAAAGCTAGGATATAAAATTCGGTGGTGGGGGACGTTACTAGCTCAAATAATAAAATCACATCCTATTAAACTATTCTATCTTGAGACCATAGGTTACTGGCTTCCTCTAACTTACTAGATTAAAAGCAAAGCTAGTTCTGTTTACACGTAGCTAGTGTTATTAAGCAATATCTTTCTATCCTGGTTTTAAATACTAGCCCCGTGCACCGTACAAGAATACTGGCATCGTGTGGACAAGGCATAAACGATTTTAGTTTTGCCTCAGTGGCTAATATTACAAGCGTCAAGTTGCGTTAATTTCAATGTTGCCTTCATCTCCCGGCCACGGGATTAAGTTGTCAATGTCAAGGTTGGGAGGATTGTTCCTATTTATATAGTTTCGTTTATGAGACTATTTTTTTTTTATAAAATTAAAAATTGTACAATGTTTTACTTGTTTTCACCTGACACTTCTTTTTAAAGAAGATTGATTTTAAATAATCATACCATTGCTAGTATAATTATCATTGCAAGTGTAATAATCATTAATAGTAGATTAAATTTCCGCGAGTGTAAAAAATTGTTATTATTGTCAGATTCACATAAAGAGGGGAACAGTACTTGAGGTAAAATGCCTTTACAGGCGGCCTCCTTCGCTGTCTGGCAGTTGGCAAATGGTCTGTATACTCCCGTTATCCTCGTGTCCGCCATCGTGCAATTATCACCTTCAAACAAACAGATACATCAGGGTTATACAACACAACAGGTGATGGTGACTGATAAACTTTATGAAATGAAAGTGAGGTACCTTCTCTAGGGGTATCTGTTTTTGCCTGGAATCTGGTTTCCAGTCCTGTGTTTTGCCCTGGTACCCAGGGGCAGCACACTATCAATCTGTTCTTTGGGGAGACGCACATCTGAAAACGCACTACATTTAATTACCTATTCATTTGTACATCTGCATGGAGGGCATACCTACTTTTTAAAATTACTCTCCACAATGCATTATTTTTTAAAACCTTTGAAACGTACCAAATTTTCAATAAATATCAACAATTGGTAAATATACAAGTAGTAGCGAGGTCGGCAGTACAGGGCATACTGATTGACTATTGGGAGATATATAATTAGTGTAGTGGTTCTGGGAGACATAGTTTTATACATAGCAGTTTGCATAAGAACTATGGTTTTTATATAAACTAACCAACTAACCAACTAACCAACATGAAGTTTCCCCGCAGGGGTAAACAGAGAAGACGGACCGCCAAACAACACGGTTTTGGCACACACTTCTTGCCTCATTCACATTCATTTCTCGTTACATACATACTCTTCTATTAAGCGCCCCTGAGGTGATAACTCACAAAAGCGGCGCTATACAAATTGTCCAATATTATTATTATATTATAATATTCTGACTCTTGACATGAAATGAGTCATGTTGTAACAGTTATAATTGCTACCCCAGGAATCGAATGTTGACTCGATCAGTAACTGGAAACTGATGTTGACTTGATATAAACACCTAGCCCTGTCGGGTGTATAGCCGCTCGTTTGTTTGACTACGGAACAGCGCCACCGGCGGAGAACGAGAACAAGGATTTGATTGGTGATCTCTAGACGACATGGCCACGAGTTAACTAGCTTGCATGTTGCTGGACATCATGTTTCTAGTTTTTATTATATTTTGTGAGGTCAATCTTTGACTCACATGGCGCCCAACATTTTGTAACAAGGTTAGTACTAATGGTTTAATAATGTCACATGTACGAAATAATGCTTTGCAAATACTCCAAACTACAAGCGTTTCCAAAAATGAACCTTGAACACGCTCTGAGATGTAATCAGTCCTAATTATAGAGTCTCGGGTTTTATTATGTATCAAATATTTAATTTCATAATGACATCATCTATTTTATTTTGATTCTAACCCACATATGAGTAATAAAATATGTCTGATGAGTTTATAAATGTTACAACGTATCTGATTCACCATGTCTTTCTCGGGCGCCCCCGACTTTTGCTACCATTCACATTTGCATTATATATTCTCCTTACACACCTCTATTTGCTCATTCGCTCTTTATACCCAAACCATATAAGCGTCCCTTTCTTGAGCTCACTCATTATGCTTACATCAGCCTTGCACTTTTTGCGGTTCTCCAGATTTCTCACACGATCATACATGGATTTACCATGCAAAAGTTTCAGGGATCTCATTTCTACAGCATTCAGTCTACTTTCATCCTTCCATTCCGTTTCTTCTTTCTGCCAGTTTCATTCCTAACTTCCATACATCAGGGTAGGTACCAACATTCCATTGTGGACTGCTAGCTTCGCTCCTTCAGACATTTTTGCTAGCGCCAACTGCGTTCAGTCCTCCATGAATGGAGTTACCTGCATTTACCCTTCTTTCAATGTCTCTGTCAGCTTTCCCCTCTCTCGTAAACATACTTTCTAAATACACAAACTCATCCACCTGCTCCAAGTATTCCTTATTTACAACTATAGTGCGCACTGTTTTCGTACTCTCTCTTTCAAACACCTTAATGACTTTAGACTTGCTTACATTCATCATTAACTCATTCTTCATACATAATTGGTTCTTCCTAGACACGAGAGACTGTAGATCTTCAATACTGTTAGCAATCAGCATCGCATCATCAGAATACAACACGCGACCACTCCGGGACCATTTGACTTCTTTCCAAAACAGTTTTATGTTTTCTTCGAAGTTATCTGTCGTTTTGAATTCCTCTTCCTCCTCCAGGCGTTTCTTTCTTTTTTTCACTACAACTCGTACTCTTTTCTTGCATCCCTTTTAAACATATTTCGCTCGATCCCTCTCTTCACTAGAAGCACTGCCAGCTTTATTAAGATCATATGTAGATACTTTCAGATAAATAAACTGCCTCACTGCAAAACTAGGCTAGCCCAAAGACACATTAACTATATTGGCCCAAAAAATTAATTCCTTACCTAGTTCCATCAAGATGTGCCAAAACCTAAACTCGTATAAAATAAAGGTCAAAAGCTAGGTAAAAAGTATCTGAAAGTGAGAGAATTTTTTCTATAATTTATACTACGAATATGATACCTGTATATGTATGATAATATGTTACCATCTACATTAAAAAAAAGTTAACTTCTTTTAAACTGTTTTTTATTAAATACGCAAAAACTCCAGTAAAATCATATTAAACTAACTATATGTACTATAAATATTTTTCCTTTATTCATATTTATTTTTTCATTAAAACCATAGATAATGTAACCACCACTGTTTTGAATACATACCTTATAATGACCACGCACAGGCTTCGCCTTTGTGGGATTTTTTTGTTACTGCCTTATGTTTTGTATAATTATACATATACCTGTATGTATCAAAAAATTGCCAAAAAATAAATAAAAATATATATATATATACTTTCAATTATTAATTTATTATTTTTATTCCTCTACTTTCTTCCAGTAGTTAAATGCAAAAAGGTTTTCCTTTAATTATGCAGATGTGCAAATGATGCACATTTTGGGCATATACAATATTATCACATCATATAGATCAAGGCTGCCCAACCTTTTTAACAGTTGGGCGAAATTGACGACTTTGAATCACTGGCGGGCCACTAAATACCTGACGGTTCCTATTTCCATGGGGGGGGGGGGTTGTTAGAGAATTTCTATAAAACATATTCCCCACAAAAAAAATTCAAAATGAGTGCTCCCCACAAAATATTTGAAATCCATGGGGGGGGGTTGTTGTTACGGAACTTCGCGAGAAAAAGTTCCGCGCACCCAAAAACATCATATGTGATTCCCCACAACAATTTTTCTAATTCCATGGGGGGGGGGGGTGGCTACAAGATTCCATTTCGGACGCAAATAAATTAAAAATATTATATCAAAAACCGGTGTATTTTTGTTTAAAAACTAAGTTCAACAGGTTAGATTTTTTCGTCGCTGATTCTCCGACCGCGCGCAAGCTGCATTGTTTGTTTTACCGCGGGCCCGCGACACCTTTTCAGATTGGCGGATTGGCGGGTGTTTTGAAAATGGTTCACGCGGGCCACTTATAATTCGTTCGCGGGCCATATTGTGGCCCGCGGGCCTGGGGTTGGGCAGCCTTGATATAGATTATTTGTATAAAAAATGCATAAGTTTATGACATCAAACAAACGAGTGGTATGTCTAAGAAATTTATATATTAAACCGTAAAATCGGTAAAATGGAGCTAGTGGTAGGCAGGGTCGGATCTAGAATTATCAGTGAGCTGGAGTGGTAAGATTGAAAAATTCCATATTCAAGCTTTTTGATATTGTTGGAATAAAAAGAATACAAAAGATGCAGCTCTGTCTCTCTGTCAAATCTCTCTTCTCTGAAACACGTGCTGGTCATAACTGCAACGTTAAATATCGCTGCTCCATTTTTGTTCACAGAAATAAAACACTCTGATATTGTAAGTTTTTAGATTCTCACGGCCAAAAGCATTTTTGTTGTTTGTTTTTGGGGTGTTATGCCGTGTTGCGCTAACTCCTTCTTTAGCCGACGTTTCGGACAGCGTTGCAGTGTCCATCATCAGGGCAGATCCGGTAGATCCGAAGATCCGAAGAAGCAACACGGCATAACACCCCAAAAACAAACAACAAAAAAACACCCTGATATTATTAAACGCAAATTTCGAGAATTCAAACTTTCCTGGAATCAGAAAAAGGACGAAGAATTTTACAAATAATTTTGTGGACAAAGTGTTTTAAGTCGTGAAAGACATGTCATAAGTCATAAGAACTGCCATGTCAAATATTTTCCATTTATTTTATTAAAGTACTCGTGTATTTTTCGTTGTCACGATTAGTTGGGATAAAAACTTGGCTCTTTTAAAATATCATACGTTAAGTTAGTTTTTAAAAAACCATCTTTTTATAAAAAAGGTAACCTTTTTTTCTGTTGAACAGTCAACGAAATATCGACTAAAAATAAGCTTTAAGCTAGAAGTAAAAAAAAAGTCCATAGGAAGTATGGAAGTATGGTTGATTGGTGTATGTTTTCTTCCTACTTAAAAATAAGAGATATTTCTTTTTTTTTAATTTCAATATTAATAATTTTTATATTATCTCACTAATTGTAATATTCGGCGTAAGTTTATATTTTGTATTTCACAAAGCGGCAGAAAGCATTTAAAGTTTCCAATGTCCCTTTTTGGAGAAGAGAAATCTCTTCCAAGGACGATAGAGTTAATTTGCCTACACAATATGAATACGATACATTGTGCGTAGATCGATACTAGCTTAAACAAGTACATAATAACACAACAACGTATTAGTCCAGTCAACATAGCACAACAAGTGGTAATTTCTTGCAAATTACCTTTTATGTAGTGTAGAAATATTGATATATGGTTTGAGTTGCTACGGCGATTTTAAAACCAAGTTTTCGACCTCAGCAAACTCAGCGCCCGGCGTTGCCCGACTAAAACAGTAAATCTTAACCTAGGACTATATTTCAAAAAGTCTTTGTTTTTACCGTATATTTCAAAAAGTCGAAAAAAATGTTCAGACGTTTTTGGAAAAAAAGTAAATTTAGCTTCAATTTGTGTATAAAATTACTTCGCATGTACCTTCCTGAGTTATATTTACCATTGGTAGGGTAGATACGTGAGCAGAAGTTATTTCTTGGTAATATGACTTACGAGTCAAGCGAAATTCCTTGCAAAATCTCAATAGAGTTGATACAGTGACGTAAAAACCAAGTTTTCAGCAAACTTGGTTTGCTAAAAACTTGCCCTTGTTTTTGTTACTGCCGTATATTTAAAAAAATAACTGACCGTCCAATAAATCATTAAATTTTTTTTTGAGAGTAGAGTTAATTTGCTACAATTTAAGCACGAGATGATTTATATAGAGACGACAATAATTTTAAAAAAAATTATAAGAAAAAATTATGCTCAAATTGTAACAAAATTACTTTCCTTTCAAAAAAACTCGATTTTTTTTCAAAGGACAGACTTTTTTTAAATATACAGCACAAATGAAAACAAGGGCGTAAATTTTGATGTTTTTACAGGGTAGCGCGGGGCGCGGGGGCGGGTTGAGGTCGAAAACTTGTTTTTTACATCACTGTGGCAACCCAATTTAGATTTAGTTAAGAATGTTGCTGACTTGACTGAAATTGACAGGTAAAATCTGCTCACATATCTATCCCACCCATGTCCAATATATTTTACAAGGCCATTTTACATCTTAGGCTGAAATTATTGATAATCATTTTTACTCGAGATCGTAATGACGTTTACCTACACCCCATAATTTCCATGGGCCTGGATAATTTTTTCACATTTATCAAAAAAAATCCGTTTTACACAAAGTTGTATCTCGGAAACTGCCATACATGTATTACCCAAAATTGTATCTCGGAAAATGACAAACCTCAATGTTTTACACTATGTTGTATCTCGGAAATTGCCATACCTATATTTTTTATAAAAAATTGTTTCTCAGAATATATCTACATATAGTATATCTTATTTTATTTTTAAATTTTACCAAATTGATTTTGCTTTGAAAAACGTGTGAGTATTTTTCGACAAACGTTTATTTTTTTTTAAATATACGGCAAAAACAAAAACAAGAGCCTAAATTTAGTTGTTTTGTCAGATAGCGCCAGGCGCGGTGGTGAAAACTCCGTTTTAAACTCACTGTGGCAGTTTAATATAAAAAATCAAAGTACCCAACCTTTTGCAAGAAATGTGCACTATAGATACATAAAATAATAGGAATAATAACATAACGATTTTTGTAGAAAATATGTAAAGAACAAAATAAACAATACCTATCTACATTATGGATCTTTGGACCTTCAAAAAGAACGTCTGCATTGGTGACTAATTATTATGTATGTGACTTTACCTGAGGTGGTATTCCTTGAAATGCCGCATTCATGACGGTAGGGCACTTGTGCAAGTGTGTGCAAACGCCAGGCTGAATAGTTACATCCGTCACACACAGCTCTCCTGCAACATAAAACCAGAATGAAGTGAGAGAAGGGAGAAGAACCTCTGTATTCCTAGTTGAAGACCTTATCCCTTGACGCATATTGTGCTACCAACCACCTAAACCTTCTAATCTAATGTATTTCTAATACCCCGAAACAATAATTGTCGTTACAGATGACTATAATCCACCAAACATTAAATGGGATCCATTATCCTCAGAATTATCTGCAAGTAATAACTTGAACCTATCTGTCATTTAATTTATTTGTGTTCCTAGATCTGTTATTATATTTTATTTATTATTTACAATATTGTATTTTTTGTAAATCTCTCAGGCCACGGGTACAGAACCCTTAGTTTTTTGTTTTAATATTCTTTATTATTATTATAATTTTAAGTGAAAATCTGTTATTAGATTTTATCTTTATTATTTAGTTTATTTTTATATATGTAAATAATCTGTTGATTTTCCCAAATAAATAAAATAAAATAAATAAGATAAATAGCACTGATCGAAGTCCAGATGTAGTTTTTTCTAACAACAAATCTGTTGCTGTAACTAAATCCGCAGAAGAGAATTAGAATCTTCCTTTGGACAATTATCATCAATCTTTAAATAATGTAACCATAAACAACATTTTATGTGAAAATCATAAAATTAACGATAGTCTCATAACTTTGATAAAGCCACAAAAATTCTTCCAGAAGACTTCCTACTTTAGGTTGATTGGTTATATCCGAATGATGACAAAATAAATGACAATATAAAACAAGCTATTATAAGTCATGGACCTTACGTTACGTCACAAAATATATCAACTTTTCCTAAATGATTCGGTAATGATCTTGTTATCTAAGTTTAAAAAAAGATTGCTCATTATAAATTCAAAAAACGAGAACATTTATGATTATATTGAATTTCACAAGTTGCGTAGCACTGCGCTGTAACTTCAGATAAATGAAATGTAATGTTAAATCTTTGTTGAATAATTGTAAATCATTAGAAAGCAACTATTCTAGTGTTACGAACTGTGGTGGAATCTAATCTGAAGATACTGTCGATTGTAACGGGATTATTAAATAAATGCACAATTGTAATAACACAATTAGTCTATAAGTTGTATGACACGTATTTATAGAAGCAACCACTATATATGGGCCAGGGGGGTATAACTCCGAGAAAAAAGAGGGTAAAAAAAAGACACGGTAATCTCTATGGCTGACTTGTGACATATATTTTCCACAAACCAGTGCGCACTACATGCATGTTTATAGGCCGCTGTCATTGGCCGATTTTAGGCTAGCCAATGGGGTTGGCTCCGAATGAGAATTATATTGTCTATGGTTACGCCTTTTTTATAGTTTCTATCCTAGTCGATGGTGAGTATGTCGTGTAGTGACGTATATTTTTCAGTTACAGACTTTTATCTATGGCAAACTTTAGGACCCATGGGCTCAGTACGAAAAACCCGAAGATATTGAT